>NC_045454.1:50164326-50176289 GCF_002776525.5 Piliocolobus tephrosceles
GGGTGCAGGTGGGGACGGAGGTGCAGGTGGGGACGGAGGTACAGGTGGTGCATACTGACTGCATCCCAGATGTCTTCAGTCACTCCTGAGCCCGTCTTTGAGCTCTGTCACTACCCCCACTGCAGTTTGCTTGATACCTTCTTGGTTCAACACTCAGCCCCAGGTCCCAGGTAAACCCAGGTGGTTGGCCCCTGCCCTGGGGGCCCCTGTGTGCACACTCAGAGCCTCTCTGCCAAAACCAGAGGCAGTCCCTGGGTGTTGTGCGTGGCAGGAGACGGGAGGCACTGGCTCTGCTCCCAGGAGTGGCCTTAAGGTAGTCAGGGAACGCACCCCACACTCAGGCACGGAGGTGTTGCCAGAGCAGAGCTTGGACCAGAGAATGGAAGGCATAAAGCATCCCTGGAGGGGTGGGTGGTCCTGGGGGAGTGCAGGTCGTCCTGCTATGGGAATCAGACCCTGGCTTGTCCCCACCATCAGGCCCTGGGCTGCCTGCCATTCCCCCTCCCGGATGTCACGCTCTTCAGGGTAAGAGCTGGCTGCGGACCTGGGGCTGCCACTCCCTAGCTTCGGGAGGGGTCATTGTCCTGGCGGGCAGAGGGCCTGGATCCTCGCCTGTGAGTTAGAGACTCAGGCACCCCTGCCCTGGGTGGTGGCGGGCGAGAGCTTGCTCAGTTTGGCCAGAGGAGAATTCCATCCACCCCCTGAATGGGAGGGAGAGAGGAGGTGAATCCCAGGAGCTGGGCTCCCCCTGGTTTATGCGGTCTGCCACATTGGGAGTTTATTCTGGTGTCTGGTGTGAGCAGGAAGCAGACTCTGTTTTTTTCCAAACAACACAGGGTTTCCCCCACTGGCCCCTGTGGACACCGGGGCCACATCGTTCCAGGAGGCTGCACACACTGAAATCCACACTCGGAATGAGGAGGGAGAGAGGAGGCAAATCCCAGGAGCTGGGGTCCCCCTGGCTGACGCCATCTGCCCCGTTGGGAGTTTATCGTGGCGTCTGATGTGAGGAGGGGACAGACTTGATTCCTTTTTTTTCTCAAATTAAGGCAGGGCCTCTCACGTTCAGCACTGTGGACTTTCTACCCCTTAGGAGACACTGGGCTGGGGGGGGGAGGGTTGGAGATGCAGAGGGTGCAGGTGGAGATGGGTTCACGGGGCACCTGCACCCACCTACGCCCACCTGCACCCACCTACGCCCACCTGCACCCACCTACGCTCACCTGCACCCGCCTATGCCCACCTGCACCCACCTATGCCCACCTGCGCCCACCTATGCCCACCTGCACCTCTGTCCTCACTCATCTGGGGCAATGTCTGGGGCCATTTGTGGTTACACGACGGGGGCGTGCTCCTGGCATGGAGTGGGTGGAGGCCAGGGACGCTGCTCAGCACCCTGCCGTGCCCAGGACGGCCCCACCCCAGAGAAGAATCCGGCGCCAATGTCCACAGTGCCCGGGTGGAAACCCCTGTTCCAGGATAAGCATTTCTTCAGCCTTTTTGCTTCTTGCCTCACTGAGTACAGAAGAACTCTGTGACCTCCAGATCAGAGTGTGTGTTTCTGATAGCTCCTTGTTCTCCCAGGGAGGTTTTTTTTTTTTTTTTTTTTTTTTTTTTTTTTAACATTTCTGCTGAGAGCTTTACTGGAGCCTTTTATCTTGAGAAGGGCTCTTGTGTGGTGAGCAAACTCCAGTCCCCGCGGCCAGTCAGAGCGGGTTTACTTCCCCCTGGTCGGTCACCAGATTTCAGCGTGTCCTTGTCGTGTTGAAATTCACGTTATTATCGGTTCTTTTTGCGGACAAGTTGTTCCCCTGAAAGAATTGCCAAGATATCTAGCCAGGACCTGAAAATGCCGTTCTGCCCCCGAAAGGTCACAGCTCGCTGCTGCTACCCTCCCCCGAGAAAACGTGTGCAGCCTGCAAGTAATTACAGGGCGCTGTGCTGAAATCAGGGGCTCTGCCACCGCCCCCAGGGCTCAGAAACATCTCCCTGTATCCGGCAGCCTCCATGTCTGTAGCCCAGGACAAGGTGGTGCTTCCTGGCTGTAGGAGAGCGTGGACGTGACCCTCTATAGCAGGGGTCACCTGGGTGATGCCGCCCCCCAACCCCAGGGACATTGAGCAATTTCTGGGACACCTGTCATTTTTGTGACTTGGGGGTGCTCCTGACATGGAGTGGGTGGAGACCAGGGACGCTGCTTAGCGCCCCGCAGTGCCCAGGACGGCCCCGCCCCAGAGAACAATTGGGCCTCAAATATCCACAGTGCTGAGTGGGAGAAACTCTGGGTTCATTATTTTGGGGAACAAAAAATCAAGTTATTTTCCTGCTCACAATAGGCACCAGAATAAACTCCCAATGGGGCAGACGGTGTAAACCAGGGGGACCCCCAGCTCCTGGGATTCTCCTCCTCTCTCCCTCCCCACTCGGGGTGTGGATTTCAATGTGTGCAGCCTCCTGGGACCTCAGCAGGGCAGAGGATCATGGGACGCAGAGTCTCTTGGGGTCCGTGGAATCCCCTCGCCCAGGGGGTCTCAACTTGGGGCAATTTTGCACCCAGGAGACATCTGTGACTGGCTCGATTGGTGGATGCCATGGGGTGGAGGTCAGGGGTGCCACTGCCGTGCCCGGGGCAGTCCCACCACCGAGAATGATTCCGCCCCAAATGCCCACGGCGCCGAGGGGAGAAGGCCCGGTGCAGAAGAACCTGCTCCCGGGGGAGTTGAGAACAGGCTTCTATTCTCTTCCTGACAGAATTACTATGGCTCCCACTCAAGCCCCGGTAGACAGACCCCCGTCTTCAAGCCCACCAATGCCCTCTCAATGAATTCCCGTTTCAGAGCTGTTACTGTGACCTCCTGACTCTGCTGACTGAGGCTCCATACCCAGAGGGCTCACGTCCACGACCGCCGAGCCCGGGGATCCGTTGGTGGAGCCGTGGGAATCTGAGCACCCCAGCCCAGTGTGCAGCCCACAACCACCTCTCACGCACGTGTGGGTGTGTGTGTGTGTCTGTCCGTTGCTAAGCAACCGCTTGCACAGTCAGCCTCCCACAGAGTGAGGGATGAGGCACCAACTCAATCATCGGCAGATTCATCGAGCCTTGGCCGCCTTTGACTCAAAGCACACACAGCAGTGATGGTCGCGTATGATGAGATGCCAGGGGTCAGGGGACATGGGGGAGCCGAGCGGAGGCCAGAGAGCATGGCTCTGCCAATCTGTGGCTTGATCTTGACCCTCTATGACCCCCTATAGCAGGGGTCAGAATCTGTTGGCCAGGACAGCAATGATGCAGCCCGTTGGATGCTAATTTTCCTCCTGTCCGCTTCATCGTTTTAGTGAACCAGCACCCACGTGCAGGGCCCCTGCCAGGCTAACACCCTTGGGTCTGTGCGCAGACACTGCCAGTGCCACCTGGGGATGCGTGTCCTAGATGGTTAAGGTGCAGCCTGGGGAGGCCCAAGGTGGGGTCTGCTCAGAAGTTAAGGGCCTGGTAGAGGGGCCCCTTGTCCCACCAGCAGGGTTCAAGGGGCTGAGGGCTCCTAAGCTGACAGAGGCCAGGCAGAGGCCCAGGCAGGTGCCCCAGTGCACAGCCCGCTGTGGCTGGATGAGCCTTGTAATGACAGCCTCGCAAAAACGTAATGTTAGAGCCTCAGCTTTACTCATTTATTATTTTATTTTATTTATTATTTTAATTTATTATTTTAGAGCCTCAGCTTTACTTACTATTTTTACCAGACATGGATCTGAATTATTGTTCTTATATTCTTGTTATTATTATTACTATGATTTTAGAGTCAGAGTCTCACTCTGTTGCCCAGGTGGGAGTGCAGTGGTGCGATCATAGCTCAGTGTAACTAAGGGGCGCTCCTGGCAGGGAGTGGGTGGAGGCCAGGGACTCTGCTCAGCACCCTGCAGTGCCCAGGACGGCCCTACCCCGGAGATGGATCCGGTCCCGATGTCCACAGTGCTGAGGGGAGAGACTTTACTGTAGAGTAGAAGGTCTGTGTTTGTCAGCTGTTTTTACAATTCCCAGTCTGTTCTCTGCGTGTGTGTGTGTGTGTGTGTTTCTTTTAGTTTTGTTTATAGCAGGTTGGGTTTTTTTGTTTTGTTTTATTTTGTTTTGTTTTGTTTTTCTTTTTGAGACGGAGTTTCACTCTTGTCTCCCAGGTTAGAATGAAATAGCGTAGTCTTGGCTCACCGCAACCTCCACCTCCCAGGCTCAAGCAATTCCCCTGCCTCCCAAGTAGCTGGGATTACAGGCACCTGACACCATGCCTGGCTAATTTTTGTGTTTTTAGTAGAGACAGGTTTCACCATGTTGGTCAGGCTGGTCTCGAACTCCTAACCTCAAGTGATCCACCTGCCTCGGCCTCCCAAAGTGCTGGGATTACAGGTGTGATCCCACATGGTGCCAGGCCAGGAGTCTTACCTTTCTAGGAGGCAGAGTTTATCTGTTCTCTTTGGGGCTCCTTCCTCTAGAGAGTGGGGGAGAGAGCACCACCAGGGTGATGATGTCCCTGCAGAACAAGCCATCGCGGGATTAGCCTAGTCGGTGGTAGTTGTCTTTATTGGAGATCTCGGGGAGAAGCCCTGAAAATGCTGCAGTCTGCCTTGGCTGGTTCAACATCCTTTCACCCCTTTTCTCTCTTCCTCTTTCAGAAATGGCACTTCTAGGGTCAGTCGGCTTCATTTTAGAAGTTAGAAAAGGAAGGAAAAAACCTGCTAAACCTGGGGTTGAAAACTGTGGCCCCCCAGGCCAAGTCCTCCCTCTGTTTCCTGTTTTTATAAATAAAGTTTTATTGGCATACAGCCACAGACATACTGTGCCCCCCACCCCCACCCCAGGTCCAGTCTGGCCCTCCACTTCCTGTTTTTATAAATGGAGTTTAATTGGCACACAGCCACAGACATACTGCAGTTCCCTGGGCCAAGATCCCCCTCCACTTCCTGTTTGTATAAATAAAGTTTTATTGGCACACAGCCACAGACATAGTACAGCTCCCTGGGCCAAGTCCTCCCTTCCACTTCCTGTTTTTATAAATAAAGTTTTATTGGCACACGGCCACAGACATTCATTTACCTGTCATCAGTGACTGCTTTCATACTACAAGGACAGAGCTCAGTGGACCTTTGCAGAAGAGGTTTGCTGACCCTCATCCTAGAGGCCCTGAATTGTCTGATTTCATCTCATAACCACTCGTGAGGATTCACTGGACAGATAAGGATGCTGAGACCCAGCAAAGTTAAGTGGTTTCATGAGGTGACATAACCAGCAGTTTAGGGCTTGGGCTCCCAACTGTGCCACCTACTGGCTCTGTGGCCCTGGGACATCTCTGCTTTTCTGAACCTCAATGGCCCTTGTTTGTGAAATGGGGGAGAATAGGCAGTGCCTGTCTCTCAAGGGGTTAATGCACGTCAAGCTGTCTAATACTAAATGCACCAGTCTTCCGCTGTTCTTCATGCCTACTGTGCCTCCTCACCCCCGCACAGTGCTGTTAAGACAATCAGATAACGTCATGGTCATTAGACCTTTTTGATGATATATTCAGACATACTCAGGAGGAAACTGCTGAGTTGCTTGGCTGATTGTGGAGGGACAGGGTGTCCAAGCCCTTGTGTATGGATAAGTATGAAAGCCGACGATAAAATCCCAGAGGTCTCTGGTCTGCAGCACATAAAGAGTGTATTGGCTAGCTATGGCTGTGTAACAACTACCATGAATGCAGTAGCTTAGAGTGACACCCATTTATTAGCTCATGGTTCCATAGGTCAGAAGTTTGGATGTAGTGTGGCTGGGTAAGACCCTGCACAGAGGACCCAGCCACACTATGTCCAAACTTCTGACCTCGGAGATGTGAGCCAGGGCTGCATTCTCATCCAAAGGTTTGTGTGGTGATGAATCCACTTCTAAGCTCATTTCAAGCTCATTCAGAATTCAGTTCCTTGTGGTTGACAAACTGTTTCTGTTGTCTTGTTAGCTGTCAAGAAGGGGCAACTCTCAGCTCTTTGAGGCCACTCTTAGGCCACATGGCCTCCTCCATAGGCCCCTCACGCTTCCAGGCTCTCACTTCAGGAAGGGCCCAATCCCTTTTAAAGGGTCACTCGATTAGGCCAGGCCCACCTAGGATAATCGCCCTTTCAACGAACTCAAGGTCAACTAATTTAGGACCTTATTCACCTCTTCAAAATCCCTTCTTTCCTGCAAAGTAACCTAATCAGGGGAGTGGTATCTCATCACGTCCACAGGCCCTGCCCACACTCAGGGGGAGGGGATTCTATGAGACATGCTCTCCAGGGAGTGGGAATCTTGGTGATCTTAGAATCCTCTTGGTGGCAAAGGGGAAGGGGGGCCGGCGTTCAGCCTCAACCAGGACGGAATAAGCAGGACCTTCGCTCCGTTTTTCTGGTGTCCATCCCTTCCTCTCACAGGCGTATTGCCAGGACTTTGGGGAGAGGGTCGGGGTTATTGGGACAAAGGAGGCATTTGGAGAGTAGGTGGTAGGCTGTGTCCCAGTTACAACTAAACGTGTCTCCACTTAATTTTTTTTTTTTTTTTTTTAAACCTTGGCCGGGTGTGGTGGCTCATGCCTGTAATCCCAACACTTTGGGAGGCCGAGGCGGGCAGATCACGAGGCCAGGAGATTGAGACCATCCTGGCTGACACGGTGAAACCCCGTCTCTACTAAAAATGCAAAAAATTAGCCAGGCGTGGTGGTGGGTGCCTGGAGTCCCAGCTACTTGGGAGGCTGAGGCAGGAGAATGGGGTGAACACAGAAGGTGGAGCTTGCAGTGAGCCAAGATTGTGCCACTGCACTTTAGCCTGGGTGACAGAGCAAGACTCTGTCTCAAAAAAAAACAAAAAAAAAACCAAAAACCTTTATTTTGAAATCATCACACATTCAGAGGAAGTTGCAAAAATCACACAGAGCAAAAAACATCACATGTACCTTCACAGTTTCCCCCAGTGGTGACATCTTACGTAACTGTAGTACAAAACCAGGAAATGGACCCTGGCACCATGTATGTGCAAAGCTCTGTGCCTTTTGCACACACGCAGACTCGGCTTCACCTTATTTATGGGTGTGCAGGAACATTAAGTGTCCATAAACGTGGATGGAGCTCCTCTTACTCGTGTGCATGGGGTCAGGGAGGCGGGAGTACAACCAAACAAAACCATCCAGACTGTGACCGTTGATGTGGTTGCCAGGTCCCAATCACTGTGTGCCCCCACGCTGCGTTCAGCCACGCTCTTCTGTCTTCTCCCACTAGTCTGTGAGTCTGTGAGGTCTTAGCCACTACCTCTCAAGCAGCCAGCCCTTCTGGTGGCCTTTGTCGTGGGGAAGGGGTGGCAGTAGGTTTGTTCTGGGGCTCCTAGCACTAGCAGACTCGGTTCAAATCCAGAAGTGCCTCCTATTCGTGTGGGTGTCCAGGCAACTTACCTGACCCGTCTGTGACTCGATGTCCTTGGGGACGTCCTATTCTAAACACAGGAGCATGGCCCGCTGTCATCATCACCATCCTGGCATCTGCAGAAGAGCTGCCAAGCGCTGCCTCCTGAGAATTTCTGGAAGGAAGAGATGACTGGTAGGGTGGAAAGTTATTGAAAGGGACATTTGGAGTTCTTTCCAAGGGAGATAACCCATCCCCCAATATCCCCTATCCATTTGCTCAACCTACTAAGATATCCAGAAAGACCTAGTAAGATATCCAGTTGTTCACCTCAAGTCTTCAACTTTCCCCAAAGTTCTTTGCTGTTTTCTCTATGCCTTGTGCAGAGCCTGATGCATAGCATGTGCTCCTTGGGGGCCACTTTGTGTGTGTTTCCTACTAACGGCACCTACATAGCAATGGCCACCATGTCTTTTACAGCTACAGTCGTAGGCAGAATTCCAAGATGGCGCCCAAGATCCCCACCCACTAGTGCCCACGTCTCATCTAATCCCCTGCACTTGAGGATAGGTTGGACCTGCGAGTATGATGGGGTGTCACTCCAGTGGTTAGGTTAATGCAGATAGGTCATGTGTTCGGTAAAGGGATTTTGCAAATGCGAGGAAGACTCCTAGTCAGTTGACTTGAGCTCATCAAAAAGGAGACATTGGGGCCGGGCGCAGTGGCTCAAGCCTGTAATCCCAGCACTTTGGGAGGCCGAGACGGGCGGATCACGAGGTCAGGAGATCGAGACCATCCTGGCTAACACGGTGAAACCCCGTCTCTACTAAAAAATACAAAAAACTAGCCGGGCGAGGTGGTGGGCGCCTGTAGTCCCAGCTACTCGGGAGGCTGAGGCAGGAGAATGGCGTAAACCTGGGAGGCGGAGCTTGCAGTGAGCTGAGATCCAGCCACTGCACTCCAGCCTGGGCAACAGAGCGAGACTCCCTCTCAAAAAAAAAAAAAAAAAAAAAAAAAAAAAAGGAGACAACCTCGGTGGGCCTGGCCTCATCAGGTGAGCCCATACACGAGAGCAGAAGCACATCCCGAGTTGTCAAATTCATAGAGACAGAAAGGAGAATGGTGGGTGCTAGGGGCTGGGGGAGGGAAGAGGGGAGCTGCTGTTGAGTACATACAGTGTCTCAGTTGTACAAGATGGAAGGAAGGTTCTGGAGAGCCATTGCACAGCCGTGTGATAACATCACTGAATTGTACACGTAAACATGGTTAAGATGATCAGTCTTATATATATGTATATATAAACCACACTTGGAAAAAAGAGAGAAAGGGAAGGGGGTGCTTGCCTTAAAGAAAGCAAACAGCCATGTCATGAGCTGCCACTGGAGGGTCCATGTGGCAGAGACCTGAGAGTAGCCGCCCCATCCAAAAGCCGGTAGGAAAACAGCGACCTCATTCCTAGTGCTGCAAGGAAATGGATTCTGCCAATAACCAAACAAACTCGGGAGAGGACCCCAAGTTCCAAATGATAACTCAGCCCAGCCCATACCTTGATTTCAGGCTTATAACAGTCTGAGCAGAGGACCCAGTTAAACCAGACTCTTGACACACAGAAATTATGAGATGGCAAATGGTGTTTTTGTTGTTGCTGTTGTTTGTTATGCAGCAGTAGCTGACTCATACACTTGCTGTGTTGAAGTTGAGATCCTTATCTCCATTTCACAGAGGAGAAAACAGTAGCGGAGAGGGGCTAACGTGCCCAGGGCCACATGGCAACTGTGTTGTGATCGTCACATCAACTGTGCCTGTCACCCAGGCCAGACCGTCACCTCCTTCATTAAGATCAGTGGATCACGAGGTCAGGAGATCGAGACCATCCTGATCTACACGGTAAAACCCCGTCTCTACTAAAAAATACAAAAAAACTAGCCGAGGCCGGGCGCGGTGGCTCAAGCCTGTAATCCCAGCACTTTGGGAGGCCAAGACGGGCGGATCACGAGGTCAGGAGATTGAGACCATCCTGGCTAACACGGTGAAACCCCATCTCTACTAAAAATACAAAAAGCTAGCCGGGCGAGATGGCGGGCGCCTGTAGTCCCAGCTACTCGGGAGGCTGAGGCAGGAGAATGGCGTAAACCCAGGAGGCGGAGCTTGCAGTGAACCGAGATCGCGCCACTGCACTCCAGCCTGGGCGACAGAGCGAGACTCCGTCTCAAAAAAAAATAAAATAAAATAAAATAAATAAATAAATAAATAAATAAATAAATAAATAAAAGATCAGGGATCTGGTCCAAGCCTTGGCCAGATGTTTACTGAGTGAGTGAAAGAAACAAAGAATGAAGGTGCTGGGACCGGTCCTCACCTGACTCCCGGCACACAGGTGAGTCTGTGTCTGCGACCAGGACCAGTGACACCATGTGACACTGAGTGAAATCTCGAGAACATAACTGTGAGGCTCAGAAGGAGTAGTTAGCACATGCAGCTCTCCGGGCTGAGTCAGCTGCTGGCACTGAAGTTGGAGCTGATCAGCCTCCTGGAATGTGACATGCTGTTCCCTGACTAATATTCCGGCTGAATCAGAGCTTTGCTCGTAATGAGAGGCAAGTCTCGAGCCAGTCACCCTCTGGCCCATGTGAGACTGGGAATTCAGAATCAGCCGGGAGTGACAGAAAGCCAGGTCTGCCTGGCACGTCTGGGTGGGTGTTTACGGCATGCGGGCTGCCAGCTGTGACCAGCTTTGAAGGGAGCCAGAGCCGGAGGACGCAGGTGCAGAGGACAGGCGCCCAGAGGAAGTGGGAGGAGAGGTGGCCGTGGGGCTGGGGCCCCACTCTGGGTGCCCCTGGAGCCATGCAGCGGGTGGGCTCACCCTCTTACCGCTGTGAACATGTGAGGCCGATTGTTGTCTGGGGTGGGTCGTCCTGGGCACTGCAGGGTGCTGACAGCGTCCCTGGCCTCCACCCACTCCATGCCAGGATCACCCCCAGTTGTGACAACCACAGATATCCCCAGACACCACCCAGCTTTCCCTGGGACAGAATCACCTTGGTCGAGACCCTCTGGGATAGAAGATTCCGCAGATCCCCAAGAGACTCTGCGTCCCATGATCCTCTGCCCTGAGGAGGTCCCAGGAGGCTGCACACATTGAAATCCACACCCTGAGTGGGAAGGGAGAGAGGAGGTGAGTCCCCAGGAGCTGGGGCCCCCTGGTTTATGCCGTCGGCTCCATCTGGAGTTTATTCCAGTGTCTGGGGTGAGCAGGGAGGAGACTCGGTTTATTCCCAAATAATTAAAACAGGTCTCTGCCCCGGGCACTGTGGGCACTGACATTGGACTGTTCTCTGGGGTGAGGCCGTCCTGGGCAATGCAGGGTGCTGAGCAGTGTCCCTGGTCTCCATCCACTCCACGCCAGGAGCACCCCTCCATCATGACAATTACAGATGTCCCCAGACACCGCCCAGTGTCCCTTGAGGGGACAGAATCACCCCAGTTGAGACCCTGATTGAGTGAACCGATGAAGACAACACCGCCCAAGAGTGAAAGCAGGTGCCCACACCAGCAGCTTCGTTCGGGAATTCAGGGAGGGCTTCCTGGAGGAAGTGACATGAGTTGAGTGTTGCTAGTGCCCTGAAAGTGACAGGCGGGGTGGGAGATACAGGTGCAGAGACGGTTCCAGGACCTTGAAAAGGTGAAGGAGAGGGAGCGAGGAGGCCGCACGACAGGAGGGAGGCACAGCGGGTTCCGGCTCCAACCATGACAATCAATTGGTTTGGGTCCAACCTCCCTGTGTGACAGATTAGGAAACTGAGGCACAGAGAGGGTGAGAGATGCCCCAGCCTCCCGTGGGGGGCAGAGGTCCCCGTGGGTTTCCACGGTGCTGCTGGTCAGGCTGGTTTGGGGCAGGGGCCGGCTTCAGGCCTGGGGCGGGAGCAGCATCAGCTTCACATTCCCACTGGAGACGCGGGGTCAGGTGGGCACCTGTGGTCACTCTCTGCTTCTGTTTGGTAAGATGGGGGGTGATCACCACCCCTGCTGCCCAGGGCTGCTGCAGGGAGTAAATGAAATAATTAGGCCGGGCGCAGTAGCTCATACCTCTCATCCCAGCACTTTGGGAGGCCGAGGCGGGTGGATCACCTGAGGTCAGGAGTTCGAGACCAGCCTGGCCAACATGGTGAAACCCCATCTCTACTAAAAATACAAAAATTAGCCGGGTGTGGTGGCGGGTGCCTGTGGTCCCAGCTACTTGGGAGGCTGAGGCAGGAGACTCGCTTGAACCCGGGAGGTGGAGGTTGCAGTGGGCAGCAGTGAGCAGTCCAGCCTGGGTGACAGAGTGAGACTCCGCCTCAAAAAAACAACAAAAAACCCCCAAAACGAAATAATCAGCTCCGAAGTCCTTGTCTTGTGCCCAGCGCGGTGAGGGCACTGCTGCCTGGTCTATACCAAGAGGCATCCTTCCTCAGAGTGGGCTGGGCCTTCTCACACCCTCATCTCCTCTCTGACCCAGCTTCCTCCCTTAAGACTCTGCCCTTCACTGGCTTCCCTGGTAACCATGGAAACACTGGGAGGGGCTTCCCTGGTAA
>NC_045454.1:50176299-50178069 GCF_002776525.5 Piliocolobus tephrosceles
GGCTTCCCTGGTAACCATGGAAACACTGGGAGGGGCTTCCCTGGTAACCATGGAAACACTGGGAGGGGCATGGGTGACCCACGGCCCTTCTACAAGTTGGTGGCAGAACCTTGATTCCCTGCTTCCTGATCCCCGTGACCGAGGAGGAGAAAGAAGTCTGGCTAATCCGGGCGCAGTGGCTCACGCCTGTAATCCCAGCACCTTCAGAGGCCGACATGGGAAGATCGCTTGAGGCCGGGAGTTTGAGACCAGCCTGGGCAACAGAGACCCCCCATCTCTGCAAAAGAAAAAAATAAAAACCCTGGCTGGGCACAGTGGCTCACACCTATAATCCCAGTGCTTTGGGGTGCTGAAGTGGGAGAACTGCTTGAGGCCAGGAGGCCAGAACCAGCCTCGGTAAAAGAGTGAGACCCCCATGTCCACAAAAAAATTTTTAAAAATTAACTGGGTGCAGTGGTGTGCACCTGTGGTCCCAGCTACTCGGGAGGCTGAAGCAGGAAGTCCACTTGAACCCAGGAGCCGAGGTTGCAGGGAGCCGAGATCGCGCCACTACACTCCAGCCTGGCAACACAGCGAGATCTTGTCTCAAAAGAAAGAAAGAAGAAAGAAAGGAAGAGGTGTAGGGGCCCCAGTGCATGCACCCTCGGCACAGAGCCCAAGCCCCCAGGGAGGTAAACCACAGGCGTCCACCCCTGCCCGGGGTCCTGGCTCTGCACCCACAAGGAAAGGTGACAGCCGGGCGGTGCCTTCTGTGTCCTGAGCCGACCTTGTCTTCCTGTCCCAGGGCAGGAGTGACCCAGCCCACAGCGTGGAATTCTCCAAGCTCAGTAAACACCCTGGGGCCTGTGGGATGGGTTGGAGGGGCCTAGGCCCCTGTGCCTGCTTGCCCTCTGCCTCGGGGTAATTGTCAGAAAGGCTTCCTCCTTCGCTCCTTCCCAGAAGGCGCCGCTGGGCTCAGCCTCCCACAGGTCGGGGCTGGCAACAGGTCATGGTGACCGCTCTGGAGAGGAGGAGCCTGCTATACTGTGGCATCACCAGCTAGCAGACAGAGGTGGAGCTCTGCCTGAGAGCCACCGGAGCATCTTTCTTTCTTTTCTGAATTGTGGTAAAATATATGAAACATAATAGTGACCATTTTAGCCATTTCTAAGTGCTCAGTTCAGTGGCATTCAGCACATTTGCACGGCGGTGCAGCCATCACCACCGTCACCTCCAGAACTTTCCATCTTCCCAAACGGAATCTCTGTCCCCGTGGCACACTCGCTCCCCGTCCCCTCCCCAGCCCCTGGCACCCCCCAACCTGCTTCCCTTGTACTGTTCGCTCTTGCTCACAGCAGCCAAATGTGGAAGCCATCCAAGCATCCATCAGCAGATGGACCGTCTCTGAATTTGACGACTCTAGGGACCTCCTAGGCGTGCAATCACACAAGATTTGTCCTTTTTTTTTTTTTTTTTTTTTTGAGATGCAGTCTCGCTCTGTCGCCCAGGCTGGGGTGCAGTGGTGCGATCTCAGCTCACTACAACCTCCGCCTTCCGAGTTCAAGCAATTCTTCCGCTTCAGCCTCCTGAGTAGCTGGGACTACAGGCGCCTGCCACAACACCCGGCTGATTTTGTATTCTTAGTAGAGGTGGAGTTTCGCCATGTTGGCCAGGCCGGTCTCTAACTCCTGACCTCAAGTGATCTACCTGCCTTGGCCTCCCAAAGTGCTGGGTTTAAAAGCGTGAGCCATCACACCTGGCCGATTTGTTCTTTTTTTTTTTTTTTTTTTT
>NC_045454.1:50178169-50179571 GCF_002776525.5 Piliocolobus tephrosceles
GCCATTCTCCTGCCTCAGCCTCCCGAGTAGCTGGGACTACAGGCGCCGCCACCTTGCCCGGCTAGTTTTTTGTATTTTTTAGTAGAGACGGGGTTTCACAGTGTTAGCCAGGATGGTCTCGATCTCCTGACCTTGTGATCCACCCGTCTCGGCCTCCCAAAGTGCTGGGATGACAGGCTTGAGCCACCGCGCCCAGCCCGATTTGTTCTTTTCTGTCTGACTTCTGTCACTGAGCGTGACGTCCTCAGGGTGCATGCGTGTTGCAGCCTGTGTTGCGATTCCCTTCCTTTTCATGGCTGAGTAATATTCCATCATAGAGATGCACCATGCTGTGTTTATCCGTCCATCTGTTGATGGACACTTGGCCTGCGTCCACCTTTTGGCTTCTGTGAACATGAGTGAACAGTACAAGTATCTGTCCGAGCCCCTGCTTGCAATTCCTTTGGGTAAGGAACACCTTGGTTGTTTTCTTGAGACCTGGTCTTGCTCCGTTGCCCAGGCTGGAGTGCAGTGGCACGATCACAGCTTATTGCAGCCTCAAACGCCAGGGCTCAAGCGACCCTCCCATCTCAGCATCCCAAGTAGCTGGGACTGCAGGTGCACCACCATGCCTGGCTAATTATGTTTTGTAGAGATGGGGTCTTGCTATGTTGCCGAGGCTTGGGACACCCCGTTTGTTCTGGTTTTGATACCACAGCCCAACTTGTGGTCACCTTTTTTGCCTCCTGGGACACAGAAGAACCCAGACTGAGCCTGGGTATTGAGGACCTCAGCCCGGAAGTGGCTTCTCCCTCACCTACCCTCACTTGGCCACACCCCCCCAGGAAGAAGGACCAACGTTTTGCATCAGTGGCCGTGCCCAGGGTGTCCAGAGCTCTAGGGGTATAAATGGTACATGGTGAAAGTGAAAACAAAGCCCCCGCCTCTGCCGCGTTACTCTCATTGCGTTCGCCTTCCCAGAAGTAGCTGGTGTTACCAGTTTCAGGGCTTTCCCTGGAGATGAGCTGAATCTGCAGCCCTCATTACTGACCATAGACTTCTGCAGGGCTTATCCTGCACCGTTTGCAAGCTTAAAAACCACCAGGAGCCGGGCGCAGTGGCTCACGCCTGTAATCCCAGCCCTTTGGGAGGCCGAGATGGGTGGATCACGAGGTCAGGAGTTTGAGACCAGCCTGGCCAACATGGTGAAACCCCATCTCTACTAAAAATACAAAAATTAGCCGGGCGTGGTGGCGGGCACCTGTAATCCCAGTTACTCAGGAAGCTGAGGTAGGAGAATCGCTTGTACCTGGGAGGTGGAGGTTGTAGTGAGCCAAGATCACGCCACTGCACTCCAGCCTGGGTGACACAGCAAGACTCTCTCAAAATAATAATAATAATAATAATAATAATAATAATAATA
>NC_045454.1:50179671-50201613 GCF_002776525.5 Piliocolobus tephrosceles
TAATAATAATAATAATAATAATAATAATAATAATAATTTTTTAAAAAGTAAAAAAAAAAAAGTCTGGGTGCAGTGGCTCACGCCTCTAATCCTAGCACTTTGGGAGGTCGCGTTGGGCAGATCAGGGGGTCAAGAGATCGAGACCAGCCTGGCCAACATGGTGAAACCCTGTCTCTACTAAAAATACAAAAATTAGCTGGACATGAGGGCGCACGCCTGTAATCCCAGCTACTTGGGACGGTGAGGCAGGAGAATCGCTTGAACCCAGGAGGCGGAGCGTGCCGTGAACCGAGATGGTGCCATTGCACTCCAGCCTGGGCGACAGCGAGACTCCATCTCACATAAAAAAAAAAGTTGTTGGGGGTTTTGGGCAGGCAGAGGGAATTGCACTCACTCCTCCATGGTGATCAGCATGAAGGAAGGGGAGAGGAGACGGGCAGACGAGCCTCTTGTGGCTGCCGTAGCAGGTGACCGCAGACCTGGAAGCATCAGTCCACAGATGTGTGTCCTGTCATGGTTCTGGAGGGCAGAAGAACTACACCAAGGTGTCTGTAGGACTGTGCTCCCCTGGGGGCTCCAGGAGCGCATCCTTCGGTGTCCTCTGGCTTCTGGGGGCTCTGGCAAACCTTGACTTTTGCTTATTGTTGAATTGCTCCAGTCTCTGCCTCTGTTTTCTGCTCTCTGTCTCTCTGTGTCTCCTTCTTTGTGTTTTTGTTTGTTTGTTTGTTTGTTTTTTTGGAGATGGGGATCTTGCTCTGTCACCCAGGCTGGAGTGCAGTGGCGAGATCTCAGTTCACGGCAATCTCCGCCTCCTGGGTTCAAGCGATTCTCTTGCCTCAGCCTCCCGAGTAGCTGGGATTACAGGTGTGCACCACCGCATTCAGATAATTTTGTAATTTTAGTAGAGACGGGGTTTCACCACGTTGGCCAGGCTGGTCTCGAACTCCTGACCTCAGGTGATCCACTCACCTCAGCCTCCCAAAGTGCTGGGATTACAGGTGTGAGCCACCATGCCCAGTCATTTTTCTTTAATTAATTTTTTGTATCTAGAGTCTTGCTCTGTTACCCAGGCTGGAGTGCAGTGGTGCAGTCTCGGCTCATTGGACCTCCGCCTCCCAGGTTCAAGCGATTCTCCTGCCTCAGCCTCCCAAGTAGCTGGGATTAGTGGTTTGTGCCACCACGCCCGGCTAACTTTGTATTTTTAGTAGAGATGAGGTTTCACCATGTTGGTCAGGCTGGTGTCGAACTCCTGACCTCAGGTGATCCACCCACCTCGGCCTCCCAAAGTGCTGGGATTACAGGCGTGAGCCACTGTGCCCAGCCAGGAATTCTTTTTTTATTATTAATTTTTTGTATCTGGAGTCTGGCTGCTCTGTTGCCCAGGCTGGAGTGCACCATCACAGCTCACTGCAGCCTTGAAATCCTAGGGCTCAAGCGATCCTCCCGCCTCAGCCTCCCGAGTACCTGGGACCACAGGTGTGGACCACCACATCCAGCTTCAACCTAAGTTTTAAGCAAATGCAATTAGTGTGTAACAGTCATTTTCTGAGGCACCCGGTGGACAAGAATTTTGAGGGGCCACCACTAAACCCCTTTAAAGGGAAGTGAGCTTTACTCAGGTCTCAGTAAACCACGAGGGTGTGCAGGAGAGGGAGACGTCACCCCAGGAGGAAAGCGCTGTGCTAAGGAAAGGTAATCCCCACCCTGTTGGTGGGGCCACTGTTGGCAGAAACCTGTATGAGTCGCACCACCTCTGTGTCATCTGCGACCTTCAGAGCGCCTGCGGGAAGGAGGCCACATCACCCCTTTTATAAATGAAACTAGAAGCTCAGGCTAGGAAACCCAAGGTCACAAAACTCAGCCTCAAAGGGAGCCAGCATTTCTATCGCAGGAGTCTGTTTTCTGCACAGAGCTGTCTTGCTCTGTCGCCCAGAGCTGGAGTGCAGTGGCACGATTTCAGCTCACTGCAACCTCCACCTCCTGGGTTCGAGCAATTCTCCTGCCTCAGTCTCCCGATTAGCTGGGATTACAGGTGTGAGCCACCACGCCCAGCTAACTGGCCGACCCGCATCGGCTGGGGGTGCTGGTGGCACGAGCTCACCTGAAGGTCCCTCCGTGGTGGCCAACGACGGGACCCTAAGAAGCCCACCCCCAGCTGGGATGTTTCGTTGAAAATCTTCTCTTTTGCCTTAAATTGCTTGAAAACCTTGGACTCCTACCCAGGAGCTTTCAAATTGGTTTTGATAGGAAACGATTCTGAGGTTTCGCCTTTTTTAATATCCTGTTGGTCTGAGGCTGGAGTGGCCCCTGGGGTGGCAGGTTTTCTGGCGCAAGGGCGCAGCTCTGGGGTGTGGGTTGGGGGATCGGGGCAGAGGTTTGCAAGGGGGGCAGTGACCTGCCTGCAGAGAGAGGGGGCGGGACGACGTCTTGTAGCCAGAGTGCAGGGGGGCTTGCCTGCCTTTCATTCTACAGGTTTTTGTGTCTTCTTTTCTCTTCTCCTCTCCTCTCCTCTTCTTTTCTCTTTTCTTTTCTTTTCTTTCCTTTTCTTTTCTTTGTTTTTGAGACCGAGTTTCGCTCTTGTTGCCCAGGCTGGAGTACAGTGGCATGATCTTGGCTCACTGCAACCTCTGCCTCCCAGGTTCAAGCGATTCTCCTGCCTCAGCCTCCCGAGTAGCTGGGATTACGGGCACCTGCCACCACGCCCAGCTAATTGTGTATTTTTAGTAGAGACAGGGTTTCTTTATGTTGGTCAGGCTGGTCTTGAACTCCCGACCTCAGGTGATCCACCCTCCCCCCCAACCCGGCCTCCCAAAGTGCTGGGATTAGCTTTATTGAGATATAATTCACGCACCATAACATTTACCTTTTAAAAATGTGCAGCTCAGTAGTTTTTACATTCACAGAGTTGTGCAACCATCTCCTTTATCTAATTCCGGAACATGGTGTCACCCCCAAAAGAAGCCCTGTCCACCATGAGCAGTCACATCCCATCTCCCCCTGGCAGCCCTGCCACACACGCATCCCTCCCTGTCCCTGTGGATGGGCCTGTCCTGGACATTTCGTAGAAATGGGATCACACACCACGTGGCCTTCTGTGTCTGGCTCCTTTCATGGAGCCCGATGTCCTCAAGGTCCATCCACACGGTGGCCAGTGTCAGAGCCTCATTCCTTTTCACGGCTGAGTCCTGCTCCATGGTGGCGTTTGCGGTACAGGGTGGGACAGAATGGACATTTCAATGATCCCCCAATGTCTGACCATGCCCTTCACCCTGATCAGGGCTCCGCCTAATTTTAAGCAAATGCTTGCTATGAACTTGCTATGTGTGAGGCCTGGGGTAGCAAACTTTTCTGCAGAGATCCAGACAGCAAACGTTTTAGCCTTTGCAGGGCCGGATGGTCTCTGCCTGCCGTTGTAGCGGGAAAACCACCACAAGCCATATGTAAACAAGTTGGTGTGGCCACGTGCCAATAAAACTTTATTTACAAAAACACCACAAGCAATATGTAAACAAGTGGGTGTGGCCGCGTGCCAATAAAACTTTATTTACAAAAACACACAGTCAGCTAGATGTGGTCCAGGGGCCGTAGTCTGCTAACCCCTGGCTTAGGACAAAGGTTCTCAAACTCTGTGGTCCTGATGATTATTCCAAAGAGCTTTTGTTTATATGCCTTCTACCTATTGATATTGGTTGAATTTGAAGTCAGAACTGAGAACATGTCAAACAGGTATTCATTCATTTTAAAATAGCAATAATAAGCTCTCAGGGTAGCCAGAATGACATTTTTTGTTTTTCTTTTCTTTTGAGACCGAGTCTCGCTCCGTCGCCCAGGCTGGAGTGCAGTGGCGCGATCTCGGCTCACTGCAAGCCCTGCCTCCCGGGTTTACGCCATTCTCCTGCCTCAGCCTCCCGGGTAGCTGGGACTACAGGCGCCTGCCACCTCGCCCGGCTAGTTTTTTGCATTTTTAGTAGAGACAGGGTTTCACCGTGTTAGTCAGGATGGTCTCGATCTCCTGACCTCGTGATCCGCTTGCCTCGGCCTCCCAAAGTGCTGGGATTACAGGCGTGAGCCACCGCGCATTTTTTGTTTTTCATGGATAGTAACTGTTTTCCTAAAGAGACAAACAAAAAGATGCATAGAAATACCAAAGACCAAGAAACCGACAGAGCCCAGAGGAACCTGGGGAGATGGGACAGTCAAATGCCACGTGGGCTCCTGGATGGGGTCATGGTGGGGCAGGAAAGGCTGTGAGGGGAAAACTGAGGGAAGCTGAATTGAGTGTGGCATTTGGTTAATAGGAAGGTGCCAGCGTTCCCCAGCTGTGAGCAATGCCCTGTGGTTACACAGGGCGGCCCCTGAAGAGGAAGCTGGTGAGGCGTGGGCGGGGACTCTCTCTTTGCAGCTTTCCTGTAAATCTAAAATTACTCCAAATAAAATTGTTTATTAAAAAAAAAAAAATAGAACAGGCCGGGCATGGCGGCTCACATCTGTAATCCCAGCACTTTGGGAGGCCGAGGCAGGCAGATCATTTGAGGTCAGGAGTTTGAGACCAGCCTGGCCAACATGGCGAAACCCCCTCTCTACTAAAAATACAAAAATTAGGTGGGTGTGATGGCAGGTGCCTGTAATCCCAGCTACTCGGGAAGCTGAGGCAGGAGAATCGCTTGAACAGAGCGGGTGCATGTTGCAGTGAGCTGAGGTTGCACCACCGTACTCCAGCCTGGGCAACAGAGACAGACACACACGCACACAAACAGAACAGAAAAAAATGTGAGAGCTTTGCAAGTGGCATGGGTGAGGAGCAATCTGTACCCTCAGAAGTGCCCTGGGGTTGGCAGGGATTTGGGCAAGATGGAGAAGCTGGTGAGTGGAAGAGTGGATGGCAGGCCAGTCCGTCGGTCAGTCAGCAAATATTGACTCGATACTCGCTGTGTGCCAGGGACAGCCTATGTGCTGGGGGCCCAGCCTGATACAGGTGGAATCAAGTCCCGTTCTCAGGGAGCATCTGTCACACACAGACAGCACACGCCCAGACACACAGGCAAACCAAACAGAGTGTCTTAGAAGATAAGGAAATGGTCACGCCTGTAATTCCAGCACTTTGGAAGGCTGAGGCGGAAGAATCACTTGAGGCCAGGAGTTTGAGACCAGCCCAGGCAACATAGCAAGATCCCATCTCTCCAAAATTAAAAAAAAAAAATAACTGGGCATGGTGGTGCACACTTGTAGTTCCAGCTACTCGGGAGGCTGAGGCGGGAGGATCACTTGAGCCCAGGAGGCTGAGGTTGCAGTGAACTGTGATTGCACCACTGCACTCCATCCAGCCTGGGCAGCAGAGCAAGACCTTATCTCAAAAAAAAAAAAAAAAAAAAAAAAAGGGAAAGACAAAGAAAATAGGATGAGGTGGCACCAAGAGGAGAAAGTCTGTGTCACATGGTGTCCAGGAAGGTCTCTAAGTGGGGGACATCCTTGCCGACCCTTGCAGGATGGGGAGGAGCACTGAAGGCAGGAGGAAGGGCATTCCGGAGGGCTCCCTGGAGACAGAGGTCTGGGAGCCACGGGAGGGGGGCCCAGGCCAGGTCTTTTAGGGCTGGAGGTGGAGAGGACAGTCGTGAAGCATCATTGCAGAATGTCCTTGGTCTGAGGTGACCTAGTGTGGCTTCTTGATCAGATTGATGGGGTCCTCAGAGCTCACAGCCCAGGGCAGGGTCAGAGCTGCAGGGCTGGGCCGGGCTCAGTGCCTGGACAACTGCTGAGCTCTGCCTCCCTGAAAGATCCAGTTTCTGGTCCAGGCCAGTGGTTCTCAAGTGGGACAGGTCGGCCTCCAGGGGACTCTGGGTGATGTGTGGGGACATCTGTGGTTGTCACAACTGGAGATGCTCCTGGCATGGAGTGGGTGGGGGTCAGGGACGCCACTCAGCACCCTGCAGTGCCCAGGACAGCCCCATCTCAGAGAACGATCCAGCCCCGAACGTCGGAGACTTTGGGCTAACGGAATGTAATTAGGCTGAAATAAGCTAAAGTTTTTCGGATAGTCACGCGCTGAGCAGCACACTGGTGGAAGGCTGATGCAAAGCTTTGGTGCCAGAACCTTCTGATTCCAAGACGCTTTCACTCACAGTCCCCTGCATGACCAGGGAGGCAGGGCTGCACTATCCCGTGACCCCAGATGAGGAAACAGTCACAGGAAGAGGCGGGCAGAACCCAAGCCCCACTGCTCTTAGCACCTCCTGGAAACATCCTTCCCTAGGGCCCTGGTCGCCAGCCTTGCCCAAGAACCCACCAGCTATGTGTTGTCTGTTTTTTGTTTTGTTTTGTTTTTGTTTGTTTGTTTGTTTTGAGACGGTGTTTCGCTCAGGCTGGAGTGCAATGGCACGATCTCGGCTCACTGCAACCTGCAACCTCCGCCTCCCGGGTTCAAGCGATTCTTCTGCCTCAGCCTCTGGAGTAGCTGGGATTACAGGCATGTGCCACCACGCCCGTCTAATTTTGTATTTTTAGTACAGACGGGGTTTCTCCATATTGGTCAGACTGGTCTCTAACTCCCGACCTCAGGTGATCTGCTCGCTTTGGCCTCCAAAGTGCTGGGATTATAGGTGTGAGCCACTGCACCCAGACTTTCTTTGTTTTTTAATAGAGATGGAGTCTCTAGCCCGGCTAACATGACAAAAACCTCATCTCTACTAAAAGTACAAAAATTAGCTGGGCGTGGTGGCACACACCTGTAATCCCAGCTACTCGGGAGGCTGAGGCAGGAGAATTGCTGGAACACGGGAGGAGGCGGAGGTTGCAGTGAGCCGAGATCGTGCCACTGCACTCCAGCCTGCGCAACAGAGCGAGACTCCGTCTCAAAACAATAATAATAAATTAGAGATAGGGTCTCACTATGTTGCCCAGGCTGATTTTGAACTCCTGAGCTCAACAGATCCTCCCGCCTCAGCCTCCCAAAGCACTGGGATCACAGGTGTGAGGCGCCGTGCGTGGCCCATACCAGCTGTGTTTAATCAATGCCAGGCAGCCCTGAAGCTTGGTGACATCAGCAGGCCACTGGCTACTGGGTGTTTTTTCCATCCTGCCCTGTTCCCTGCTGGCACCAGGGGAAAAAGGCCCATACAGGAGTCTGTCCCAGGTCACCAGGTCCTGGGGTGGCCTGTAAGGATTTGGAGGGGACAGGAGGTGCCCCTTTGCCAAGGCCCCTCACTCTGCTGGGCACATTGCTGGCTGCCGTGGGTGCGTGATCTTAGGGAACCCTCCAGCCTCCTCCGCCTTGCTGCTTCCTTGCAAAGACAATTTCCCACTGCAGGGCAACCCCATAGCTCAGCAGTGGCTCTTTAGAATCTCACAGATGATACGTTGAGAGCAGACAGTGGCTGCCAAGTACTCTGAAAGTGGCCTAGAAAGCTGGGCTGTTCCACACACCTTGCCCAGCCTGGCACTGAAGCCAGGGAAGGAGGGCTTGGGCTGGAGCCGCAGCACAAATCACAGCTGCAAGTTCTGGCTCTGCCGACGGCTCCGGGGTGGCCTCGAACAATCATCTCCTGCCTCCTGCCTCAGTGCCTTGTTTAAAAGCTGAGGAATGCCTTGGCGTTGAGAATTGACGTGTGATGCAAGATGGGGCAGCCACCGTGGAAACCAGTCTGGCGGTTCCTCAAAAGGCTGAACGCGGAGTCACCACCTGACCCAGCAATTCCACTCCTAGTTATGTGCCCAGAGGAATTGGAAGCAGGTGTTCAAATAGAACCTTGCCACAAATGTTCATAGGGTACGATTCGCAATGGCTAAAAGGTGGAAAGGACCCAAGTGTCCATTAGTGGGTGAATAGAGCGTGGCCTTCCACAGCGTGGCCTTCCACACCCTGGAACGAGACTCAGCCGTGAACGAGACTGACCCAGGCCACGTGCAGCATGGATGCACCTCGAGGATGTCACACTCAGTGAGAGATGCCAGATCCAAAAGGCCACACAGTGTGTGATCCTATTTCTATGAAATGTCCAGGACAGGCCAGTCTAGGGAGGCAGGAAGGGGATGTGTGGGTGCCAGGGGTTGGGGAGGGGGATGGGAAGTGACAGCCGATGGGGATGGGGTATCTTTTTGGGGGCCGAGAATGTTCTAGAACTAGATAGAGATGATGGCTGCCCGAATGCCACTGAATGTCTGCAGAGGGAGCTTTTATGTTGTGTGCATTTCACCGCACATGTGCCTGAGACCCGACGTGCAGGGCCCCTCTGCGGGTACACGGAGGGCAGGGAGAGGGTGCTAGGGAAAGTCGCCGCACCTGCTTTCTGGCGACCATGCTCAGGCTGCAGCTGGGGGAACTCTCTTCCTGCCCTCCTGGGGCCTCTTGAGCCTTGAGTCTGCTCCCAGCGCCGTTCACCGGGTGTTGAGGATGTGGTCTCGCAACAGACACCTGCAAGGGACCCTGTGCGAGGCCGGCCCCCTTTACCCTGGGGGTGGGCATGGGCCCCAGTTCCCTGGGTGGATTCTGCATTACACTTGTCGGCCTTTAGATGTCGCTGTGACTGTGGCCTTCGCTGGCCTTAGGCTGCGAGTTTCTCATTCGCACCTTTTTCTTTTTTTCTTTCTTTTTTTTTTTTTTTTTTTTGTGGGACGGTTTCTTGCTCTGTCGCCCGGACTGGAGTGCAGTGGCCGGATCTCAGCTCACTGCAAGCTCCGCCTCCTGGGTTTACGCCATTCTCCTGCCTCAGCCTCCTGAGTAGCTGGGACTACAGGCGCCCGCCACCGCGCCCGGCTAGTCTTTTGTTTTTTTTTTTTTTAGTAGAGATGGGGTTTCACCGTATTAGCCAGGATGGTCTTGATCTCCTGACCTTGTGATCCGCCCGTCTCGGCCTCCCAAAGTGCTGGGATTACAGGCTTGAGCCACCGCGCCCGGCCATTCGCACCTTTTTCATTCAGGATTCACACGCTGCCGCAGTCTGAGTGTATTGGCATAGCCAGGCTCCGTCCCTTGATCTTTTTTTTTTTTCTTTTTTTCCCCAAGTAATTAAATCAGAATCTCTTCTGCTAAGTACTGTGGACATTTGGGGCTAGCTCCTCTGAGGTCTGGCCGTCCTGGGCACTGCAGGGTCCTGAGTGGCGTCGCTGGCCTCCACCCACTCCATGCCGGGAGCACCTCCAGGCATGACAACCACAGATGTCCCCAGACATTGCCCGGTGTCCCCTGGGGGCAGGATCACCCCGATTGAGACCCCCTCCCCCAGGTTAAGGAAATCCATGGACCCCCAAGAGTCTCTGCCTTCCATGACCATCTCTCCTCCTGAGGTCCCAGGAGGCTGCACACGTTGAAATCCACACCTTGAGTGGGGAGGGAGAGAGGAGGTGAATCCCAGGAGCTGGGGGTCCCCCTGGTTTACACCGTCTGCCCCATTGGGAGTTTATTCTGGTGTCCAGTGTGACCAGGGGACAGATTGCATTTTCCCCAAATAATTAACGCAGGATCTCCCCCTCTCCAGGCAGTGTAGACACCTGCTCTTCCAATGAGGCAGTGGCTTGAGACAATGGACTTTAGGTGAGGGGCTGAGAGCCCAAAGTCCCCCTATGTGTCAATTCGACACCTAATTCAACGTAATTCAAGCAAAATCACCTAATCCAATGTAGGCGCTAATTCAGCAGGAGACAGCGTGTGGCCTATGGCAGGAAAGTAGGCTGCAGCCACCAGCTGGGTTAACCTCACATCAGAAATTCTTCGTCTGAATTCCTTTTTCACGTCTCTTAAACACCATCCCTTTCCCTGGCTGGTTCTACCTGCCTGCAGGGCCATGTTGGGATGCTCAGGGCCTGGGGCACATTTGCCCTCCTGGGCCACCTCCGCTCAAAAAACGTCTGAAGTTGGCCAGGCATGGTGGTTCACGTCTGTAATCTCAGCACTTTGGGATGCCGAGGCAGATGGATCACCTGAGGTCAGGAGTTTGAGACCATCCTGGCCAACATGGTGAAATCCCGTCTCTACTAAAAACACAAAATTAGCCGAGCGTGGTGGTGGTTACCTGTAGTCCCAGCTACTCAGGAGGCTGAGGCAGGAGAATCGCTTGAACTGGGAGGCGGAAGTTGCAGTGAGCCGAGATCGCGCGTGGCACTCCAGCCTGGGCGACACAGCGAGACTCTGTCTCAAAAAAAAAAAAAAAAAATTCCAAACCTGTATTTTACAATTGTCTCTGCATAAAGACAAACAGAATCCAGGCGGGATTCATGATTATACACTCACAAGTATTTTATTCATCTTTCGTCGACTGGATTTTAAAACATCTCCAGGAGCCCTGGACTTGGGGCTTTTGTGCCATGGGAGCCCGGATCCTGCCTGGGGGGGTCCTGGCTTGAGTCTTCTCACGGAGGCGCCCTCCCTTTGCCCAGGTTGGGTCACCCCGATGTGACATGCCCAGCTCCCAGATGCACCTTCTTTGCAGCCTGGACTGCTACCCTGGAACTGTTTTTAAATGGGGGTGATGCTGTCCCTAAGGAGGCACTGGGCGATGTCTGGGGACATGTGTGGTTATCACAACTGGGGGTGCTCCTGGCATGGAGTGGGCAGAGGCCAGGGACGCTGCTCAGCACCCTGCAGTGCCCAGGACAGCCCCACCCCAGAGAAGGATGGGGCCCCAGGGGAGACCATAGACCAAAGTCAATCCAATTATTTAAAAGAAAGAAAGATTTGGCCGGGTGTGCTGGCTCACACCTGTAGTCCCAGCACTTTGGGAGGCCAAGGCAGGCAGATCACAAGGTCGAGAGATTGAGACCATCCTGGCCAACATGGTGAAACCCCTCTACTAAAAATAGAAAAATTAGCTGGGCGTGGTGGCAGGTGCCTGTAGTTCCAGCTACTCAGGAGGCTAAGGCAAGAGAATCACTTGAATCCGGAAGGCAGAGGTTGCAGTGAGCTGAGATCGCACCACTGCACTCCAGCCTGGCGACAGAGTGAGACTCCATCTAAAAAAAAAAAAAAAAGAGAGAGAGATTTTTATTTATTTTTATTTTTACTTTTTATTGTTTTAGAGACAGAATCTCACTCTGTCGCCCAGGCTGAAGTGCAGTGGCACGATCAAGGCTCAGCGCAGCCTCCACCTCCTGGGTTTGAGTGATTCTCTTGCCTTGGTCTCCTGAGTAGCTGGGATTACAGGCGCCCACCAGCACACCTGGCTAATTTTTACTCTTTTGTAGAGCCCTGGTGTTGCTCTGTTGGCCAGGCTGGTCTCGACATTCTGAGCCCAAGTGATCCTCCCACCTTGGTCTCCCTAAGTGCTGGGATGACAGGCGTGAGCAGTTGCACCGGCCTAAGAGAGATTTTTAAATGGTATTATCAAATAAATCATTAAATAGATTCAGGCTATGCACCGTCTTGCCCACCTGCCGTCAAGCCCTACGCAGGACGGGACCCCCTCCTGCCCCGGTCCTGGGACGGGGCACCTGGAGCTCAGGCAGTGGACAGCGAGGCCGCCTGTCAGGGGGATGACCAGCAGGTGGCAGCACAGCCCAGCTCCCGGGAGACCTGTCCTGGCTCCAGCTCCCAGCGTCCCAGAAACACCGCAGTCTAGACGCTCGCCAGGCGGAATTCCTCGCCCCTGAAGTCAGTGTGCGTGTAGACATTCGCGATAGCAGCTCCCAGTCATCACTTCCCACTCTGCGTCTCCCAGGCTGTCTCGCCAGGGCCCTGGATCCCTGGGCTGAGCAGCTTAGGAAGGGTCGGAGTGGCGGGGAAGGAACCCTGGACTGCAGGGACCCACTTCCCAGAAAGCAGATCCCCAGAAGCCACCCAAGGCCGGTGCTGGGCGTGGTCATTTCTGAGAATGTTTAGGACGCTTCCCCCAGCCTTGCACGTGAGCCCGGTCCCTCCCCACAACCCCCACCTCCCCGCCCCCACTGCCTGATAGGAACCGAGAGTGTCAAGTTGGGTGCCCGGGACACAGGTGTCTGCATGCTCAGGCTGACTGAAACCAACCCTGGCCTGGGAGAAACGGGTCCCTGGGGCCCATTTGCTTCAAACCTTTTCTGAAACCTATCAGCATCTTGCAACAATAAAAGAAGGTCTCTTGTGCCTGTAATCCCAGCACTTTGGGAGGCTGAGGCGGGAGGATCGCTTGAGCCTGGGAGTTTGAGACCAGCCTGGATGAGATAGCAAGACCCTGTCTCTACTAAAAAAAAAAAAAAAAAAAAAATCAGTGGCTGGGCATGGTAGCTCATGCCTGTAATTCCACCATTTTGGGAGGCGGGCGGGTCACCTGAGGTCAGGAGTTTGAGATCAGCCTGGTCAACCTGGTGAAACCCCGTCTCTACTGAAAATACAAAAATTAGCTGAGCCCGGTGGCAGTTGCCTGTAATCCCAGCTACTCAGGAGGCTGAGGCAGGAGAATCGCTTGAACCCGGGAGGCGGAGGTTGCCATGAGCCAGGATCACACCACTACACTCCAGCCTGGGTGACAGAGCAAGACTCTGTCTCAAAAAATAATAATAAATAAAATTAAAAAAAAATAGCCAGGTGTGGCAGTGCACACCTATAGTCCAAGCTGCTCAGGAGGCTGAGGCAGGAGGACTGCTTGAGTCCAGGAGGCTGAGGCTGCAGTGAGCCACGATTGCGCCACTGCACTCCAGTCTGGGCAACAGAGTGAGCGAGACCCCGTCTCAATAATAATAATAATAATAATAATAATAAAGAATAAAGAAGGTCTTTGTCATGTTACCGGAGGCCACCTGAGCTGTCCCCTGGGGCAAGGCCCTTGCCAGAGGTTTCCCTGTGCTGTCATCATCTTGACCTGATAATATTAACTTCTGAGAGTTTAGGGGAGGGAGGGGGCCCTCCGCTTTTGGGAGCACTGGGTGGGGAGCCTGGCAGGTGCTTGGTAGTGGTGACGGACCTTGGCTGTTTAATATGCACGCTCACTTGCTTTTCCTGTACCGTTCAATTTCCTCACTCGTGGTCGAGGAGCTCCAGAAGTGCACTGAGTTCACTGGCTCACCGAGGGTCCCCCAATAGGCCAGAGGCACCCCCAGGTCCCACTGGGTTGTCCTACGCTGGCCCGTCTGCAGCTGTGAGCTCTTGGGACCAGTTCCCTTAATCCAGCGTGATGGTTTGCTGGGGCTCTGTAACCTCAAGCCACAGACTGGAGGGCTTCAGCAACAGAGATAAGTCCGAGAAGGTAACAGGTGGGACCCTGTCTGCTCTGGCATTCGGGACTTGGTGCGCAAACATCACTGCAGTCCACCCAGCTGTCCTGCACAATGGGATTCCAGAAATGGCCAAAATGAGGCTCACAGGAGAGAGCCCGAGGTCCTCCAGCAAGTGGACGGATCAACTGCAGTTGTTACCCGGACCTGTCAGGTCCCAAATCCCAGGACAGGACCAGGGTCAGGCAAGCAACGAACTCACGCTGGGCACAAAATTGAAGACGGCGCAGAGAAACCTCAGTGACGATGATGAAATCATACTTTAGTGTAAAACAAAAATTAGGTGGGTGGGGTGGTACGTGCCTGTAGTCCTAGCTCCACAGGACACTGAGGTGGAGGATCACGAGCCTAGGAGTTCAAGACCAGCCTCGGTAACATAGTGAGACCCTCATCTCTATGAAAAATTAAAAATTAGCCGGGTGTGGTGGTGCGTGCCTGCAGTCCCAGCTACTCAGGAGGTTGAGGTGGGATCACTTGAGGCCAGGAGTTCCAGACGTGCCTGGGCAACATAGCAAGACCCCATCTCTAAAAAAAAAAATTCCGGCCAGATATGGTGGCTCACGCCTGTAATCCCAGCACTTTGGGAGGTCGAGGCAGGTAGATCATGAGGTCAGGAGATCAAGACCATCCTGGCCAACATGGTAAAACCCTGTCTCTACTAAAAATACAAAAAAATTAACCAGGCGTGGTGGCGGGCACCTGTAATCCCAGCTACTCGGGAGGCTGAGGCAGGAGAATCACTTGAACCCGGGAGGCGGAGGTTGCGGTGAGTAGAGATCGTGTCAGTGCACTCCAGCCTGGGCAACAGAGCGAGACTCCGTCTTGGGGGGGAAAAAAAAAGCCAAAATCAATGCAGAAATCCACAATGAAGCCAGAATCCAAATTTTAAATCAAAATAGGGTCAGTAATTCTGATTTTTCCTTTTGCTTCATCAATGTGCTTCTCACAGCACTGTTAATTATCCCGCCTTGATTCTGATAGTTTGATCATCACAGATTTTGCAGATTCACTTTGAATTTTTATAATGGTGAATTAAAATATTATTTATATGGATGCTGACTTTTTTGACCTCCCCTTACGTTTTGTGTTTTGCCCACCTGATCCTGGTCCCAGTGCTGCAAAGACCAACCTTCTCCCATTCCCCTTAATCCCTGGCTGTGTGGACACCTGTCAGATAAATGTGCACCTGCCCATTCTGAACAGTAACACTTCCCAAAAGTCAGTGGCAGAGGTGCGATGGAGAGGCCTGGCCTGGGCCATTTCAGGGGTAACCTAGCAATTCCTCCCCGGGGCATGGACCCAAAAGAATTGAAACAAGTCCTCCAACAAATACACGCACACGAATGTTCACAGCAGCACGGTTTTCACAGCAGACAAAAGGTTACTGCAAGAATCCAAGTGTCTATCAGAGGATAGATGGATCCACACGTGGTTCATCCTGACAGTGGAACACGACTCAGCCCGGAAAAGGAGAGAGGCTGTGACACAGGCCACAGCACGGATACACCTTGAGGACATCATACTTAGCGAGAAACATCAGACACAAAAGGCCACAGTGTGTGATCCCATTTCTATGAAGTATCCGGGACAGGCCCATCCACAGAGACACGAAGGGGATGCATGGGTGCCAGGAGCTGGGGGAGGGGAGGGCGAGTGACAGCTGACGGGGATGGGGTTTCTTTCTAAGGTAAGAATTTGCAAGAAATTGGCCGGGTGCAGTGGTTCACGCACAATCCCAGAACTTTGGGAGGCCGAAGCGGGCGGATCACTTGAGGTCAGGAGTTTGAGACCAGCCTGGCCAACATGACGAAACCCCATCTCTACTAAAAATACAAAAATTAGCTGGGCGTGGTGGTACAGGCCTGAAATCCCAGCTACTTGGGAGGCTAAGGCAGGAGGATTGCTTGAACCCGAGAGGCGGAGGTTGAAGTGAGCTGAGATCACACCACTGCACTACAGTCTGGGAGACAGAGTGAGACCCTCTCTCAAAAAAAAAGAGAGAGAATGTACAAGAACTAGGTAGGAGTGATGCTTGTACAAGGTTGCGAATGTATTGAATATCACTGAATTGTTCATTTTAAAATGCTTAATTTTACATTATGCAAACCTTACCTCAATTTCTTTAAAAAGCGGGTCAGAAGGTGGCTTTGGAGAAGGCACACCGATTTCAGCTGCGGTCGCAGGCCTGCAGGGGCCTGATGAGGCCCTCAGTGCCAGCAGACGAGGTTACCTGAAAACCAGAGGGGGGATCCCGGCAGGCCCTCTGACAGCCTCAGTGCAGGCCCCGGGAGGGTGTGTCCTCCGTGTGTGCCCCACGCAGGGAAGGCCTTTGAGACTTTGCCATCTGCATCCCCTGCTGCAGAGAGGGGGGTTGCCTAGGAGGCACCCGGCACCTTGCCCTGGGGTGTCCAGTGGCAGCCAGGGAGTTCCTTCAGGTTGCTGGTCTTGGACTCTGCAGATGCCTCAAGCAGTGCAGGTGTGCCTGCATCTGGAGACACGTGAGCCTGCTCCCCGTCCCTGGATTACTGGCCTGGGGGTGCAGGGGAGCGGCACCGAGGTTGTCGGCGTGCCTGCTGGGTCACCCACCTCCAGAGACGGTCTCTGTCATCCTGCGTGTGTGAAAAGCCCGGCCCTCCAGCCGGCCTTGCAGGGGCTTCAGGGATTTTTTTTATTTTCCCAGGGGCAGATCCCATGTGGGCGGAACCTCTCCATATCAGATATTACTCTTGCGTTTCGGTCTCTCTGCCCCTCAGAACTCCCCCCTCCTTTCCTCCACCCACTCTTCGCCACCTGCGAGTCGTTCTGACTTTTAGGTCTGAAACCGACGTGACCCGCTCTGTGTCATGGGTGGCAGGGCCGCCACCTCAGCCTAACCTTTATTTATTTTTTTCCTCCACCTTCGCACTCACTTGGCTTAACCTTTTTTCTTTTTTCTCAAATACCATCTGATCTTCTGATCTCCCTCAAAGAGCTGTGTCTCAGGTCGCAGGTGAACTTTCTGCATGGCGTGGTCTGCGTGCGTGTATGCGTCTGGCTGCCTGCCAGGAGGCAACCGGTGTTGCCGCCCTGTGTCGCTGTCACCTGAAATTATTGCTGTCCTGGGGGGACTGCTCCCTAGAAATCCTGTGCCGTGTGGGGGGTGAGCGCCGGTCCGTGCTGACACTGCAGGCCACTTCCTGGTGCCGACGATGACAGCTCTGCCTCTGAAGTAAGAAGCGGAGACCTCACTGGGAGGAGCAGGGGGAGGAGGGCGCCGGGTTCCAGTGCCAGGCTGAGCCTACATGGGAGAGACTCACAGGCTGGCCCCAAGTGGATTTTCTATGTTGTTAAAATACATAACAATGTGGTTTAGCTTGCCCCATCCTAATATGTATTTCTTTCTTTCTTTCTTTTTTTTTTTTTTTTTGAGATGGAGTTTCACTCTTGTTGCTCAGGCTGGAGTGCAGTGGTGTGATCTCAGCTCACTGCAACCTCCGCCTCCCAGGTTCGAGCAATTCTCCTGCCTCAGCCTCCCAAGTAGCTGGGATAACAGGCGCCGGCCATCATGCCTGGCTAATTTTTTGAATTTTTAGTAGAGACTAAAAATGTTAGGGTTTCTCCATGTTGGCCAGGCTGGTCTTGAACTCCTCACCTCAGATGATCCGCCCACCTCGGCCTCCCAAAGTGCTGGGATTACAGGCATGAGCCACCACGCCCAGCCTTCTTCTTTTTTTTTTTTTTTCTTAACACAGGGTCTTGCTCTGTCACCTAGGTGGGAGTGCGGTGGTGTAATCACAGCTCACTGCAGCCTCAACCTCCTGGTCTCAAGTGATCCTCCCACCTCAGCCTCTTGAGTAGCTGGGACTACAGACACACACCACCACACCCAGGTAATTTTTAAATTTTTCATAGAGACAGGGTCTCACTATGTTGTCCAGGCTGGTCTCAAAATCCTGGGCTTAAATGGTCCTCCCGCCTCGGCCTCCTGAGGTGCTGGGATTGCAGGCATGAGCCACGGTGCCCAGCCTTTGTTTACTATTAAAAAGTTTGCAACTCTGTGGCGTTAATTACGTGTACACGGCGTGCAAACACCAGCACTATCTAGTTCCAGAAATTTGTCACTGCCGAGAATGGGAACCTTCCCAGTTTAGTTTTGGAGTGTCTTCCAAAGAGACTGCACCATCCGAGCATGTCGTTGGTCTTTCTTGCCTTGACTGCTTTCCCTGCTCCCGACTTTTTATTTTTGAGACAGTCTAACTTTTTTTAAAATTAATTATTATTATTATTATTTTTTGAGACAGAGTTTCACTCTTGTTGCCCAGGCTGGAGTGCAATGGCACAATCTCGGCTCACCGCAACCTCCACCTCCCGGGTTCAAGCAATTCTCCTGCCTCAGCCTCCTGAGTAGCTGGGATTACAGGCATGCACCACCACACCCAGCTAATTTTTGTATTTTTAGTAGAGACGGGGTTTCTCCATGTTGGTCAGGCTGGTCTCGAACTCCCGACCTCCGGTGATCCGCCCGCCTCAGCCTCCCAAAGTGCTGGGATTACAGGCGTGAACCACCGCACCTAGCCTTTTTTTTTTTTTTTTTCCACATAGCGACTTGCTCTGTCGCTCAGGACGATCACCACCCCCTGGGCTCAAGCCACCCTCCTTCCGCAGCCTCCCAAGTAGCTGGGACTACAGGCACTCACCAACACACCTGGCTATTTTTTGCATTTTTTTATAGAGACAGGGTTCCCTGTGTTGCCCAGGCTGGTCTTAAACTCCTGGCCTCAAGCGATCCTCCTGCCTCAGCCTCCCAAAGTGCTGGGATTACAGGCATGAGCCACTGCACCCAGCCAGCGACAGGATCTAACTTTGTCACGCAGGTTGGAGTGCAGTGGTGCAATCTCAGCTCACTGTAGCCTCCAACTCCTAGGCTCAAGTAATCCTCCTACCTCGGTCCCCCAAGGAGCTGGGATTATAGGCGCCCACCACCGTGCCCAGCTAATTTTTGTGTTTTTTGTAGAGACGGGGTCTCACTGTGTTGCCCAGGCTGGTCTCAAATTCCTGGGCTCAAGCAATCCACCCACTTTTCCTTTTACTCGGCCTCCCACAGTGCTGGGATGACAGGCGTGAGCCACCCAGCCTCTTCCTGACTCTTAAAAGCGGCTTACTTGCTTGGAAGCTTGCCGGGCTGTGGGGCATGGAGGCGTTTCCTGTGAGCATCTACGTTTGCCCTGAAAAGAGACTTTGTATGTAGTGTGAGTAATGCCCCCAAAGATATTGGCTTCTAAATCCCTGGAACCTGCGAATTTTCCCTTGTGTGGCAAAGAGGTTGCAGAAGTGATTATGTGAAGGATCTTGAGATGGCAGATTATCCTGGGTTCTCCAGGTGGACCCTAAACAATCACAGATGTCCTTACAAGAGTGAGATTTTGGCCAGGCGCGGTGGCTCACACCTGTAATCCCAGCACTTTGGGAGGCCGAGGCGGGCGGATCACGAGGTCAGGAGATCGAGACCATCCTGGCCAACATTGTGAAACCCCATCTCTACTGAAAATACAAAAATGAGCCTGGCGTGGTAGCATGTGCCTGTAATCCCAGCTACTTGGGAGGCTGAGGCAGGAGAATCACTTGAACTCAGGAGGCGGAGGTTGCAGTGAGATTTGGCTCATAGCTGTAATCCCAGCACTTTGGGAGGCTGAGGCAAGAGGATCGCTTGAGGCCACGAGTTTGAGACCAGCCTGGCTGACATAGTGAAACCGCCTCTACTAATAATACAAAAATTATCTGGGCATGGTGGCAGGGGCCTGTAGTTCCAGCTACCCAGGAGGCTGAGGCAGGAGAATCACTTGAACCCAGGAGGTGGAGGTTGCAGTGAGCCCAGATGGCGTCACTGCACTCCAACTTGGGTGACAGAGAGAGACCCTGTCTCAAAAAAACAAACAAAAAGCAAACAAATGAAAACAAGAGCAAGATTTAACACATGAGGAAGGGCATGGGGAGACAGTAGCAGAGACTGGAGCCATGTAGGCTCAAGCCAGAGGATGCCTGGAGGCCCGAGAAGCTGGAGGAGGCAGGAAGGATCCTCCCTGGAGCCTCCAGAGGGAGCACGGCTCTGCCCACATCTTGATTTCTGACCTCCAGAGCCATAGAGAATCCATTTCCATTGTTTTAAACCATCAGATCCGTGTGACTTGTTATAGCAGCTTCAAGCCACTCATACTGACAGCCAAAAAGACTTGGATTCCAATGACAGAATCTAGTTCGGCCAAAAAGACTTGGACTCCAATGACAGAATCTAGTTCATCCCAGGATTTCAGTTGGTTTCTTGGGCCTAATACTTCTAAGAGAGGGGAAGCCACCCCTAGATTTTGTCCTTCCCACCACTGCGTTCTTCTCTGTCTGGGAAAAGCATTCAAACAAACCATACTTTGTTCTTAAACTTGGGGTGGTGTAAAAATCACACCCTAGGGCAGAAAACTTTATTTTCTCCCTCCCTCCCTCCCTCCCTTCCATTCATTCTATTTTTTTTTTTTTTTTGAAGCAGGGTCTTGCTCTATTGCCCAGGCTGGAGTGCAATGACGCAATCATAGCTCACTGCAGCCTCAACTTCCTGGCTCAAGCAATCCTCCTGCTTCAGCCTCCAGAGTAGCTGGGACTGCAGGCACATGCTGCCACATCTGGCTAATTTATTTTTATTTTTTTGTAGTGATGGGGTCTTGCTATGTTGCCCAGGCTGGTCTCAAACTCCTGGCCTCAAGCAATCCTCCTGCCTTGGCCTCCCAAAGTGCTGGGAGACAGTCGTATTAGGCTGCCTCTGGCTAAGAACACTTTTCAGTGTGTCAAAACAGGCACTTCTCCCTTAAAGGCTTAGTTCCTCCTTCTGTAAAATAAATCTAGGTGACACAAACTCTGAAATCCTTTCCAGCTTGAACACGCTGGGAAAAACTGGGAGATCTATGAACAGTGAATAAAAACGAACCGAGATGATGCTCCTAGCTGCAGGGGCTTCTCCTGACGCCTGCATTCTCCAGATGGCTGGTTTCCTAAATTTAGCCGCCGCCCTGCAAGGGTGAGCCCTGCGTATTTTTGGTCGGTCTCCAGTCCAGGCTGTGAATACACAGCCCTGATTTGCATTTCTGAACCCTCGGGGATGGCTGGATTCCTTGGGCTGCTCTGCCTGGAATTTTCAGCCCCAGAGAGCCACGGCGGTCCCACCAGATGCAGGTCCCACCCCATGCCAGAAGCTCTGGGGGTTCCCCCTCCTTCTGGCGTCAGCTCCCTCTCTGCAGCCGGTGGAACAGAAAGAACACAGCTTTAGAGCCAGAAGACTCGCTGCTGGACCCCAGCTCTGCTGTGTGCCACACGACACCGGGTGAAGCATTTAACCACCACTCTTTAAAAATACGAAAAAGGCAGACAGCTGGGTGCAGTGGCTCGGGCCTGTGAGCTCAGCACTTTGGGAGGCCAAGGAGGGAGGATCACTTGAGCCCAGGAGTTCAAGACCAGCCTGGGGGCAACATGGCAAGGCTTTGTCTCTACAGATTAAAAAAAAAAAAAAAAAATTAGCCCAGCATGGTGGTGCATGCCTATGGTCCCAGGTACTCGGGAGGCTGAGGCAAGTGGATTGCTTGAGCCCAGAAATTGGAGGCTGCAGTGATCTGTGATTGCGTCACTGCGCTCCAGCCTGGGTGACAGAGCCAGATCCTGTCCCAAAATAATAATAATAATTAAGAAGAAGAAAAGGGTGGGCAGCCCAGCATAGTGGCTCACGCTTGTAATCCCAACACTTTGGGAGGCCAAGATGGGAGGATTGTTTGAGCCCAAGAGGTTGAGACCAACCTGGGCAACACAGCAAGACCCCATCTCTACAAAAATTAAAAAAAAAAAAATATGGCCAGGCTTAGTGTCAGGCTTAGTATCTGTCGTCCCAGCTGCTTGGGAGGCAGAGGTAGGAGGATGGCATGAGCCCAAGAGTTCAAGGCTGAAGTGAGCTATGATGGCACCACTGCACTTCAACCTGGGCAACAGAGCAAGACCTTGCCTCCTAAAAGAAAGAAAGAGGCCAGGTGCAGTGGCTTACGCCTGTAATCCCAGCACATTGGGAGGCCTAGGCAGCTGGATCACTTGAGGTCAGGCATTAGAGACCAACCTGGCCAACGTGGTGAAACTCCGTCTCTACTAAAAATACAAAAATTAGCCAGACGTGGTGGTGTACACCTGTAATCCCAGCTACTCGGGAGGCTGAGGCAGGAGAATTGCTTGAACCCGGGAGGCGGAGGTTCCAGTGAGGTGAGGCTGAGCCATTGTGCTCCAGCCTGGGCAACAAGAGCAAAACTCTGTCTACAAAAATAATAATAATAAAAGAAAGAAAGATGGGGGCGGGTGGAGAAAGAGAGCGAAAGAAAGAAAGAAAAAGAAAGGAAGGAAAGAAAGAGAAAAAAAGGAAGGAAAGAAGTAAGAAAGAGGCCGGGCGCGGTGGCTCACACCTGTAATACCAACACTTTGGGAGGCCGAGGCAGGCGGATCATGAGGTCAGGGGATCGAGACCATCCTGGCTAACACGGTGAAACCCCGTCTCTACTAAAAATACAAAAAATGAGCCGGGTGTGGTGGCGGGCGCCTGTAGTCCCAGCTACTCGGGAGGCTGAGGCAGGAGAATGGCGTGAACCCAGGAGGCGGAGCTTGCAGTGAGCCGAGATCACGCCACTGCACTCCAGCCTGGGTGACAGAGCAAGACTCTGTCTCAAAAAAAATAAAATAAAATAACAGAAGAAAGAAAGAGAAGGAAGGGAGGGA
>NC_045454.1:50206613-50226703 GCF_002776525.5 Piliocolobus tephrosceles
GAAAGGGGTGGGCAGTGCACCTTCCCTCACAAAGCAGTGAGCCCCAGATGCATCTACGTAAGGAAGGGTTTTCCACAATGTCCGACCCGGGCCCACCCTTACACCCTTGCAAGGCCCCTGGCCCTGGCCCCCTCTCTCGGCTTTCCTGACCTGAGCACCTGCCCCAGAGCCCAGAGTTTTGAGCCCAGCTTTCATCTAGCGTCTCCTCCTACACCCTGCGTTTCTGGTGCTTCCTCCTCTACGCCTTTGACCCCCTTCCAGCTGTGAACCATCAACCTGCCTATAAAAGGCAATTCTGATTGAAGGAAAAGGGAGGGGTGGTGGTGAGGGGAGGGCCGGGTGGCCCTCTGCCCAGCCCGAGATTGGCTTCTGCTTCTGGCTTGCCGTCCAGCGTATGGGATTGATTTAGATTCCCACAACACCACGGAAGGTAGCACAGGCTGTGATGACTGTGTAGTGACTCGTGCTCCGGGGCCCAGCCGGGGATCCCTGCTGCCCGTGTCCGCCTGTGCGAGGGAGGCTGAAGATATGCCTGCATTTCCCTGCAGGCTCGGGGGGGTGGGGGGGGGGGGGGGCTGCAGAACCTGCTGCTCCTGCACAGCCCATGCCTGTCTGCTGGCAGCTCCTTCCCACCGCCCTGAAGGAAGGGCTGTATCTGTTTGAAAGCATGCAGGACGGGGTGGGTACAGGGGAGCCAGGGCCTGCAGAGGACGCAGCCCGCCGCCCAGTCCCGAGTGCTGCTTTTTTTGTTGTTGTTTTGAGACGGAGTCTCGCTCTGTCGCCCAGGCTGGAGTGCAGTGGCGCCATCTCAGCTCGCTGCAACCTCTGCCTCCCGGGTTCAAGCGATTCTTCTGTCTCGGCCTCCCGAGTAGCTGGGATTACAGGCGCCTGCACCACCACGCCTGGCTAATTTTTGCATTTTTAGTAGAGATGGGGTTTCACCATGTTGGCCAGGCTGGTCTTGAACTCCCCACCTCAGGTGATCTGCCCATCTTGGCCTCCCAAACTCCTGGGATTACAGGTGTGAGCCACTGTGCCCGGCTTCTAGTGCTTCTTCTCCAGATCCTAGCAGGCTTTCTTCCCCAGGATGCCTCCAAAGTGCTGCTTCCAGATTCTGGAAAGTTCATCTGGGATTCCACTGCTCTCCTCCCCTCTCCATCTCATCTCTTCCCCTCTCCTCCCCTTCCCTCCGCTCCCCTGTCCTTTTCTTCTTTTTGAGACAGGGTCTTACTCTGTGGCCTAGGCTGGGATGCAGTGATGAAATCATAACTCACTGCAACCTCAGCCTCCTTAAGTGAGCCTCCCGCTCCAGCCTCCCGAGTAGCGGGGACTACAGGCTCACACCACCACTCCTGGCTAATTTTTTAAATTTTTTTTCTTTTTTTTTTTTTTTGAGACGGAGTCTCGCTCTGTCACCCAGGCTGGAGTGCAGTGGTGCGATCTCAGCTCACTGCAAGCTCCACCTCCCGGGTTCATGCCATTCTCCTGCCTCAGCCTCCCGAGTAGCTGGGACTACAGGCGCCCGCCACCACGCCCGGCTAGTTTTTTGTATTTTTCAGTAGAGACAGGGTTTCACCATGTTAGCCAGGATGGTCTCGATCTCCTGACCTCGTGATCCGCCCATCTCGGCCTCCCAAAGTGCTGGGATTACAGGCTTGAGCTACCACGCCCGGCCTTAAATTTTTTTTTTTTTTTGTAGAGACAGGGTCTCGCCATGTTGCTCGGGCTGGTCTCGAACTCCTGGGCTCAAGGGATCCTCCTGCCGCAGCCTCCCAACATGCTTGGGATTACAGATGTGAGCCACCAGGCCCGGCCTTCACTGCTTTTCTTTTCCTCAGTAAAAATCTGACGTTGGGGGATTTCATTGCTCTGTTACCCTTTCTGCAGGCACCTCTCTTTTCTTGCTGCCAAACAATGGAGACAGGGAGCCAAAATAGTGCCCAGTCCTCGTTCCCAGGAAGGCCGTTGTAGAGCGGGGGAGACAGACACACGTATTGCAAGCATGCACATGTATCTGCGATAGGCATGAGCCGTGCCGTGGCAGGACCGTGTCCACATGGCTAGGGAAACACACGGCCTGGTAACTTGAGACCAGTCAGATAGTAAATTGAGGAGTTACCTACCCTGGAGTTTACCTACTTGTGCCCCATGGTTTTTAGAGACAATAGGCTTCCCAGCTGTACCCTGGGCCATCTGGATGGAACTCGAATTGATGAAAAGAACACAGCTTTGGAGTCAAGCAAACCTTCCCCTAATGTTTAAATGTTTAATTTTTAAATAAGGAATTATTTGTTTTTGGAGATGGTGGGGGGTTCTCTCCTTGTCACCCAGGCTGGAGCGCAGTGGCGCGATCCTAGCTCACTGTAGCCTCAAACTCGTGGGCTCAAGCGATCCTCCCGCCTCAGCCTCCCGAGTAGCCGGGACCACAGGCACGCACCACCACGCCTGGTTTATGTTTCGCTTTTTTATTCTCCTTCAGCCGTACTTTTCAGCTTTGAGGACTTGGGCAGGTTTATACCATCTTGGATCTCATTTTCTCTTCTCTAAAGTGGAGGGAATATCTGTGCAGTGGGGTTCTCAAAAAGTGTGGTTCAGGGACATCCAGGGGCTGGTCTCTGAGACCCTTTTGGCGGGAGACCACCAGGTCAAAACTGCTAAGATAGCAGCCGGGCGCGGTAGTGCACACCTGTAATCCCAGCACTTTGGGAGGTCAAGGCGGGTGGATCACCTGAGCTCAGGAGTTCGAGACTAGCCTGGCCAACATGGGGAAACCCTGTCTCTACTAAAAATAAAAAAAAAAAAAATAGCCAAGTGTGGTGGCAGGTGCCTGTAATCCCAGCTACTCGGGAGGCTGAGGCAGGAGAATCACTTGAACCCGGGAGGCGGAGGTTGTAGTGAGATTGCGCCACTGCACTCCAGCCTGGGTGACAGAGCGAGACTCCATCTCAAAAAAAAAAAAGAATGCCAAGATACTCTGCGTCTTCTTCCTCTCAGTCTCTCCCACACCGATGGTGGAATTTTCAGAGGTTACATGACGTTTGATATCACAGTGGATTGAGTGCAGCGGCTTATATGAGAATCCAGCTGTCTTCTATTAAGCCAGACGTGAAAGAAATTTGCAAAAATGTAAAAACAATGCCACTATTCCCCCTCAGTGTTTTTTTTTTTTTTTTTTTTTTTGAAAAATAGTTACTTTTCACTTAAACATGTTGTCCTCCTAGCATAAAATATATGGTGTAAAAAATATTTAATGGGGTCGGGCGCGGTGGCTCAAGCCTGTAATCCCAGCACTTTGGGAGGCCGAGACGGGCGGATCACGAGGTCAGGAGATCGAGACCATCCTGGCGAACACGGTGAAACCCCGTCTCTACTAAAAAATACAAAAAAAAAAAACTAGCCGGGCGAGGTGGCGGGCGCCTGTAGTCCCAGCTACTCCGGAGGCTGAGGCAGGAGAATGGCGTGAACCCGGGAGGCGGAGCTTGCAGTGAGATGAGATCCGGCCACTGCACTCCAGCCTGGGCAACAGAGCAAGACTCCGTCTCAAAAAAAAAAAAAAAAAGAAATTTGCAAAAATGTAAAACAATGCCACTATTCCCCCTCAATGCTTTTTTTTGAAAAATAGTCACTTTTCACTTAAACATGTCGTCGTCCTAGCAAAAAATATATGGTTTAAAAAGTATTTAATGGGATTATGTTAACCTTTAACGGGAGTATAGCTAAAATCTACATAAACACAACTGCCTAAGGGCCTTAATTTTTTACCACCATGTTTATGTATATATTTTGGCATCATATTTATATATATTTATTTTGTATGACAGCTTTATTAAGATTTTTACATGCCATTTAGAATTCACTTTTTAAGTGCACAATTCAGTGGTTTTTAGAATATCCAGAGTTGTGTAACTGTTACCACAATCTAATTTTTTTTTTTTTTTTTGAGACGGAGTCTTGCTCTGTCTCCCAGGCTGGAGTGCAGTGGTGCCATCTCGGCTCACTGCAACCTCCGCCTCCAGGGCTCAAGCGATTCTCCTGCCTCAGCCTCCTGAGTAGCTGGGATGACAGGCCGCACCACCACGCCCGGCTAATTTTTGTATTTTTAGTAGAGACAGCGTTTCGCCGTGTTGCCCAGGCTGCTCTTGAACTCGTGACCTCAGGTGATCCGCCTGCCTTGGCCTCCCAAAGTGCTGGTATTACAGGCCTGCCTAACCCCTGGTTTTCATGCACCATCTTTGATGTTGTCTTCAGGCTGTGTCTGAACTCTGGTGTCACAAACCACAGCTGGGCTGCCACGATAACTTGACAGCTTCATGAAATGCCCCAGCTCCTGTGACATCAGGCAGGAGGGGTGACGCGGCTGCACGGCAGGGCTGCCCCAGGTCCCCCCGGGTCCGCACCTCCACCTCGTGGAAACCCACCCACATGGGCGGCGCTTCCTCCCTCCGAAGTCCTGGAAATGCTCTTCCCCACCGGCTGGGTTTATTTGGATTCATCCAGCCTGGGCTGGGAGGAGGAAGGGGTGGGTCCTCGTAGTATTTATTCTGCTGGAATGGAAACCTCAGATCTTCGAGATGTTCGAGCAGACAGACGTTCACCAAGTCAGCGAGGGGAAAGTGCGGTGTTCTGGGAGGTCAGCCCAGGACAGCAAAGCAGGCAGGCTGGGGCTCTGATCAGCTCACAAAGCACCACGTGGTGTCTGCAGCCAGCAACCAACAGCACGTCCCCCCTTCCGCCCCCACCCCGGGCGTCCCTCCTGCAAGCAAATAGCAGAGCCTGGTGACACTGGCTTTTTCCAGCGAGCCTGGGGCACCTACTTCCCCTCCTGCCCGCCTCTCTCCCTCTTCATCATCGGCCCTCGGTGGAACTGTGTGCTAGAAACTTCACTTTCCATTTTTGGAGATGCTTCTAGAAACTAGCCTTCTTTCCAGCTTGAGGTGAGCTGGAAGTTAAATCAGTTTCCATTTCTTTCACCTGAAAACGTGATTACAGAAGTCGGTGTTTCGTAGCTTTCTTTTTCCACGATCACCTTATTTTTAGACATCCTTTACCTAATGGCTCCTTAGAAAGGATAACGGTGGCAAGAGATTTTTAGATGCATCCGATGTCTGATTCTTTTGACCAAAGATGCCCAAGTAGCATTATTATTATTATTATTATTATTATTATTATTATTATTATTATTATTATTGAGACGGAGTTTTGCTCTTGTCCCCCAGGCTGGAGTGCAGTGGTGTGATCTCAGCTCACTGCAACCTCCACCTTCTGGGTTCAAGTGATTCTGCTGCCTCAGCGTCCCGAGTAGCTGGGATTACAGGTGCACACCACCGTGCCCGGCTAATTTGTGTACTTGTAGTAGAGATGGGGTTTCACCATGTTGGTCAGACTGGTCTCGAACTCCTGACCTCAGGCAATCCGCCCACCTCGGCCTCCCACAGTGTTGGGATTACAGGCGTGAGCCACTGCGCCCGGCACCAAGTAGCATTATTGTATGATGGAGTTTTTGTTTGTTTTTATCTTAGAGACAGGATCTTCTTGCTCTGTCACTCAAGCTGGAGTTCAGTAGCCATCGCAGCTCCCTGCAGCTTCCAACTCCCAGGCCCAAGCAATCCTCCTGCCTCAGCCACCAAAGCTGGGACTACAGGTGCACGCCACCATGCCTGGATAATTTTTAAATGTTTATTCTTTCTAGAGATTGGGTCTTGCTATGTTGTCCAGGCTGATCTTGCACTCCTGACCTCAAGCGATCTTCCCACCTTTGCCTCCGAAAGTGCTGGGATTACAGGTGTGAGCCACCGAGCCCGGCCTCTACCCGTGACATTTCAATATCATGGATATACCGTGTATCTGTTTATGTTCTGTTTTCTGGGCTTCATGCATAAAAAAGTAAAATTTGTTTTCACCTCCCCAAGAATTGATTTTCGCCCTTTTGAGAATGTGTTTGTAAAGAAGTCTCGTACCACAGGAGTGAGAATGGAGAAATCTTCGTCACAAATCTCATCCCCCAGGATTAACCACTGTTAACAGTGTGGGGTGGGTGGGAACCGACCATCAGTGCAGAGCGTGAAAGGAGAACAACTGGGGTGGATATTTGCCCACTTCTTTTTTTTTTCTTTTCTTTTCTTTTTTTTTTTTTTTTTGAGACAGAGTCTCACTTTGTCACCCAGGCTGGAGTGCAGGGGCATAATCGTGGCTCACTACAGCCTCAACCTCCTGGACTCAAGCCATCCTCCCACCTCAGCCTCCTGCGTAGCTGGGTCTACAGGTGGACACCACCACACTTGCCTAATTTTTGTTTAATTTTAGTAGAGATGGGGTCTCACTATGTTACCCAGGCTGGTCTGAAACTCCTGGGCTCAAGTGATTCTCCTGCCTCAGCCTTTCAAAGTGCTGGGATTGCAGGTGTGAGCCCTGCACTGGGCCTGCCCACTGTTTTTTTATTTTTTGAGACAGACTCTCGCTCTGTCGCCCAGGCTGGAGTGCAGTGGCGTGATCTCAGCTCACTGCAACCTCCGCCTCCTGGGTTCAAGCGATTCTCCTGCCTCAGCCTCCTGAGTAGCTGGGATTACAGGCATGCGCCCACCGCACCCGGCTAATTTTTGTACTTTTAGTAGAGATGGAGTTTCTCCATGTTGGTCAAGTTCGTCTCAAACTCCTGGTCAGGCTGGTCTCAAACTCCTGAACTCAGGTGATCCGCCCGCTTCGGCCTCCCAAAGTGCTGGGATTACAGACAGGAGCCACCGCGCCCGGCCGCTCACTAGTTTTGATTGTGAGTTCTTGAGCAAGTTCCTTGGTTTTCGTAAGCGTTGCTTCCTGCTTTGTAGTGGAGTAACAACCATGTACTATAGAGTTGCCACGAGCACGGGACTGGTCGTTGATGGACAGAACCGAGTGGAGGGCCTGAGATGACTAAGTACCACACAGGTGCTGCTTAGACAGTTGTCATGGTCATTCCCGTCTAACCACTGAAACTTTCTTTCTAGACATTTCCTGTGCATGCACACTCACATAGATACGTACAGCAATACGGAGCGCATTGTAAATTGGGGGTCCTGAGCTGCTTTTTACCTTTTTACATTAAAGTTTTTTTTTTTAGTTTTTTGTTTTTGAGACAGAGTCTCATTCTGTCGCCCAGGCTGGAGTGCAGTGGTGCGATCTTGGCTCACTGCAACCTCCGCCTCCCGGGTTCACGCCATTCTCCTCCCTCAGTCTTCCGAGTAGCTGGGATTACAGGCGCCCACCACCATGCCTGGCTAATTTTTTGTATTTTTACTAGAGATGGAATTTTGCTTTGTTGCCCAGGCTGGTCTCAAACTCCTGAGCTCAGGCAATCCACCCCCCTCGGCCTTCCAAACTGCTAGGATTACAGGCATCAGCCGCCGCACTCGGCCCTTAAATTTAATTTCTTTTCAGCTGGGCGCAGTGGCTCACACCTATAATCCCAGCACTTTGGGAGGCTGAGGTGTGTGGATCAATCACCTGAGGTCAGGAGTTCGAGACCAGCCTGACCAACGTGGTGAAACCCCATCTCTACTAAAAATACAAAAATCAGCCAGGCATGGTGACGGGCGCCTGTATTCCCAGCTACTCAGGAGGCTGAGGCAGTAGAATCGCTTGAACCCGAGTGGCAGAGCTTGCAGTGAGCCAGGATCGTACCACTGCACTCTAGCCTGGGCGACAGAGCGAGACTTTTCCAGACAGAGTCTCGCTCTGTCGCCCAGGCTGGAGTGCAGTGGCGCCATCGTGGTTCACTGCAACCTTGATCACCTGGGCCCAAGCGATCCTCACGCCTCATCCTCTCAAATAACTGGGACTACGGGCACGTGCCACCATGCCCAGCTAATTTTTTTGTATTTTTTTTTGGTAGAGATGAGGTCTTGGTATGTCGCCCAGGCTGATCTCAAACGCCTGTCCTGAAGCAGTCAGCTCACCTCAACCTCCCAAAGGGCTGGGATTACAAACATGAGCCACCACACCGGGCCGTAAAAGGACATTTGTGAGATAGTCACAGACAACGGGTCACAGCCTGGTTATTGGTAACAGGAGATTATTGGTGATAATCATGTAGCAAGATGATAACAACACATTGTTAATTTGATTGGATAGTTCTGTGTTGGGAAATGACAAGGCTTCCGTGATTAGAGAATGTTCTGAAGGGTCTACAGGGAAAGTCATATGATGTCTTGAATTTGTGTGAAATACCCGTGCAAAGCTGGAAAGAGGAAGTGAGAACAGAAGAAGGGCAGAATGTTAACTCCCGTTGCAGGAGACGTTGGTGCTCAGAGAGACCTCGTCCTGGTCTGGGTACTTCAGGCTGTGTTTGAAATTTTCCACTATATGTAATTTTTTAATTTGCAGTCCTTCCTTCCCTCCCTCCCCGCCCCCCCCCTTTTTTTTTTTTTTTTTTTTTGAGAGGGAGTCTCATTCTGTTGTCTAGGCTGGAGTGCAGTGGTGCGATCTGGGCTCACTGCTACCTCCGCCTCCCGGGTTCAGGCGATTCTCCTGCCTCAGCCTCCCTAGTAGCTGGGACTACAGGCGTGTGCCACCACGCTCAGCTAAGTGTTTTGTATTTTAAGTAGAGATGGGGTTTCTCCGTGTTGGCCAGGCTGGTCCTGAACTCCTGAGCTCAGGTGATCTGCCTGTCTTGGCCTCCCAAAGTGCCGGGATTACAGGCGTGAGCCACTGTGCCCGACCTTAATTTGCAGTTTCTGTAAACAACTTGCGTAATAGAAAAGCAGAGAAATAAACTGTCCTCGCCTTCAGATGCACCACATGTTTGTTTTAAAGTATAGTATTTAGTCCAGATTTGAGAAGTTTGGGGTGAATAAGGTAAGAAACTTTTTTGTTTTTGTTTTTATTTTGCATCAAATCTTTCTGCCTGCCTTTCAGCTTGCTTCAGAAAACTTAAAACATCACAGTAGTAATCAAAACATACATAACATTGAAACAGAAGGAAATGGCATGGACCACAGAACTCCAAGGATTGTTTACAAAAAAAAAGAAAGTGCTACCCCAGGAAAAGTACTCGCAATGCTATTTTTTTTTTTTTTTTTTTTTTAGATGGAGTCTTGCTCTGTCCCCCAGGCTGGAGTGCGGTGGCGTGATCTCGGCTCACTGCAACCTCCGTCTCCCAGGTTCAAGCAATTATCCTGCCTCAGCACCCCTAGTAGCTGGGATTACAGGCAGCTGCCACCACGCCAGGCTAATTTTTGTATTTTTAGTGGAGACGGGGTTTTGCCGTGTTGGCCAGGCTGGTCTCGAACTTCTGACCTCAGGTGATCCGCCCGCCTCGGCCTCCCAAAGTGCTGGGATGACAGGAGTGAGTCGCCATGCCCGGTCCTACTCTCAATACTTTTGAAATCTTTAGAGTGGCTTGAAGGCTTCTAAATACATAGAACGAATATTTTAAAAAACAAAAAGAAATTGACTCAATACGATTTCTTTTCACTTTGAAAATATAAAGCACAAAATGAAGACAAACATTGCAAGTTTAAAAAAAAAAAAAGAAGGAATTTTCCACTATAAATTTTTAAGAGAGGCAGAGATTAAGAACAAAATCAGGCCGTTAGTGACCAAGACCAGAAGCCTCTACCCTCAACATGGGTGGCCACAGGCCACTTCTCTCCACCCAGGGCTCTGTCCTCTTTGAAGTTTTTAGTCTATGCTGGATTTTCTTACTTTTTTGTGACCTCAGCTGTGGGTTAGAAAGGGTATTCATTTTCTTTTTTTCTTTTTTTTTTCTTCCTTTCTTCCTTCCTTCCTTCCTTCCTTTCTCTCTCTTTCTTCCTCCTTCCCTCTTTCTTCCTTCCTTTTTCCTTCCTTCCTTTCTTCCCCTCCCCTTTCCTCTCCTCCCCTCCCCTTTCCTCCCCTCTCCTCCCCCCCCCCCCCTTCCTCTCCTCCCCTCCCCTTTACTCCCCTCTCCTCCCCGCCCCGCCCTTCCCCTCCCCTCTCCTTGTTACTCTGTCACCCAGGCTGGAGTGAAGTGATGTGATCATAGCTCACTGCAGCCTTGACCTCTGAGCTCAAGCAATCCTTCTGCCTCAGCCTCCTCAGCAGCCGGGACTATGGGCACAATCCAGCACACCTGGATACTTCTAAAAATTTTTTTGTAGAGATGGGATCTTGCTTTGTTGCCCAGGCTGGTCATGAACTCCTTCCTGGGCTCAAGCGATCTTCCTGCTTCAGTCTCCCAAAATGCTGGGATTACAGGCGTGAGCCACTGCTCCTGGTCTTTGTTCATTTCTTTCATCCAGTCTTGCCTGGGTTTTATAGGAGGAGAGATTTGAAGTATGTTTTCTGCCGCACTGCTAGAAATCAAAATGCTCTGATAGAAGGAGCATTTTTTTTTTAATGTAGCAACTCTACTTTTCAGTGTTTTAAAAATGTTAAGAGTTGATTGCCATTGATTGCCATTTTTTGTCAGAGTGGTTAGTCAGCTTCATTCTTTTTAGTTGGTGCATTCTTGTGTATGGATATGCCAGAATGACTTGAAGAACACACTACTGATCTTTACAGTTTTTTTTTTTACGTCCAAATAATGTTGCAGCAGAAACATCATGATATACATAGCTTTTGACCTTGTCTAAATATCTCAGGAGGTAAATTCCTAAAAGCAGAAATGCAGCTTTAGAAGATATTGGCATTTACAATTCTGTTAATCATTGACAAATAACCTTCCACAAAGTTTATAGCAACTTGAACTCCTGTCAACAGTGAGTGAAAATGCCAGTTCCCCCACAACCTTGCCATAATGATTATCAACTAAAATTAAAAGTTTTGCCAGTCAGTTATGTGAAATTAGTGTCTCTTTGATGTTATAATATTCAATTATTTGGCCCTCAGTGAAATCAGTCACCTATTCCTTTCTTTCCTGATTGTTAGTATCTTTGCACTAAGTACCTCTGTATATCTTCTATTTGGCTATTGAGTTTTTTCTTATTGATTTGTAGGTGCTCTTTACATATGACAAGCACTGACACTTTGTTACATATGCTACATATGACTATTTTCTTATTGATTTGTAGGTGCTCTTTACATATGACAAGCACTAGCACTTTGTTACATATACTACATATTATTATTTTCTTCCAGTTTGTTGTGTGCCTTTTTATTGGCTTTGTGGCTCTCCTCCATCCTAACACACCCAGTGTAGAAGAGAGTGTCCTTTGGACTGGAGCCTTGGGATATACTTTCCCCCAACATTGGTTCTTTGGTTGAACAGCCTCAACAGGGAGTTTGGAAACAGACAAACTAAAGGCCACACACTCAGTCCCCTATAATCTCTCCCTTAAAAAAAATAACCTTTTATTTTCAAATTACAAAAACAATGATATACTAGAAAATCTTTAAAATACCAGAAGTTTTAAAGAAAGGGACGGAAATAATCCTGCATGCGTTGTTGCCATCTTACAAGAGAGGAAACAGAGAGGAGGCGGAGTAGTATGTTGGCAAATAGTATTGGCAAGTGGGAGTATGCCTTACAAATCTCATAAGAAACAGCAAGGAGGGATGATTATTCTTCCACATCATCGGTTCACACAGCCTTCCAGTGTGGAATGGCTTGTTTGCAAGCCAAACCTTCTGCGCGAGAGGTTCTTCTTGTTCTCCGTGAGGTGCTGAGTTGCTAGGTTACTGAGAGCATCAGGAATCCAAGGAACAACATACTTATATCGTGCTCAACTTTGAAAAACAAAATACATATTAACATTTAAAAATGACAAAGAATAATATTTATTGCACCAGGATTTGCAAGTCTTGAACTCTAGTTGCAATTCTACCATTTCTAGTATGTATGTTTGTGGATGGATGGATGGATGGATGGATGGATGGATGGATGGATGGATGATGGATGGATGGATGGATGGATGGATGGATGGATGGATGGATGAGTAAATGGATGGTTGGATGGATAAGTGGATGGATGGGTGGGTGGGTGGATGGATGGATGGGTGAATGGGTGAATGGATGAGTGGGTGGATGGATGGATAATTGGTTGTGTGGGCAGACGGATGGATGGTTGGTTGGGTGGATGGATAGATAGTTGGGTGGGTGGATGGGTGGATGGATGGATGGGTGGGTGGGTGGATGGATGGATGGATGAATAGGTGAATGGATGGGTGGGCAGATGGATAGATGGTTGGTTGGGTGGATGGATGGATGGATGGATGAATGGATGGATAAATGGATGGGTGGGTGGATGGGTGGATAGATGGATGGATGGATGGATGGATGGATGGGAGGGAGGGATAGATGGATGGGTGATTGATGGGTGAGTGAATGTATGGATGGTGGATGGCTGGGTGGTTGGATGATTGCATGGAAGGCTGGATGAATGGTGGATGCATAGATGCATGGATGGATGGTGAATGGATGAATGGATGGATGGATGGATCGATAAGTGGATGGATGCCTGGGTGGATGGCTGAATGAATGGATGGATGGATGGTGGGTGGGTGGATGGGTGGATGGATGGATGGATGGATGGGTGGATAAGAGGATGGATGCCTGGGTGAATGGCTGGATGAATGCTGGATAGATGGATGGATGGAGGATGGGTGGCTACAGACAGACAAGTTAGAAAGGTAGATGTCAGATGAAATAGTTATAGATGCACACACTCACCTTTATGTATACATGCATGTACACACATATATTCCCACACATATCTTCCATACAAATTCAGATATTTTCACGCATGTATTTCCTAGGACGTCCCTGAATTTAAGTTTTCTGAGACATCCCAATATGAGCTTCCTCCTGCTTCCTCCCTCGCCCCTTCCTCTCTGTCCACAGACGTCCAGTCACGAAATTCTGCCAATCTGGCTTCCACAAGGGCGGCTGGTTATTGACTTCTCTTTACCCTCACCTCTGACAGGCATTGTCTTGCCGGCATCCTTAGGTGTCAGGAGGGGCTCTCCTGCTTTGGATCTGGCCCTTCCATGTCCTCACCACATGGCTGCCATCTTTCTGATGCATAAGCCTAACCTCCTAAGTCCATGACATAATCCTGGCTTTCCCCGCTGGGCCGTGTGGACCCAGGGGCTGATGGTTCTCTGGGGTGGGGCTGTCCTGGGCACTGCAGGGTGCTGAGCAGCGTCCCTGGCCTCCCCTGCCTTCATAACAGGAGTACCCCCTCCAAGTTGTGACAACCACAGATGTCCCCAGACATCACCCAGTGTCCCCCAGGGGCCAGGATCAGCCCCAGGTGAGGACCCCCGGGTTGGAGATTTCCCCACGGAGAGTTGCGGCAGCAAGAAGACACCAGGAGGATGTGACCTGCACGGAATCACCAGATCCTCCCTGAACATTTGGCTCCAGGGTCTCTGCCTGGACAGAACCATTCCCAGATGCAGACCCAGGGGCCTCTCCTGCCCCTCCGACCTCACCTGCGTGCCCTCCATTGCTTCCTGTGCCGGGGAAGCTCACCCACGCTCTTAGGTCCTGGCCGGAAGGACAGAGGGCTCCACGGGCACAACGTCTTCTGATGAGAATCACAGCTGCTGAGAGGCAGCTGCAGGGGGCTGGGAAAGTTCCGGGGACCCAAGGGAGCTGTGAGATCTAGCGCCTGGGATGGCAGAGGCTCCGGCCAGTGAGGACAACAGTGTGGGGGTCGGTACGCAGGCGGTCACCTTGTAACGGCCACAAACGGGCTGCAAACGGGAGGCAGGCCTGGGCTGCTGAGTCACCCGGGCCTCATGCAGTTCGCAAAAAGCTGTAACTCGAGGCAACATCACACCGACCGTGGAAGCGTGGAAGGGAGGCGGACGCTGTCTCAGCCTCCAGGAGCTCTGGGTGGGCATCTGATTAACGTTCCTGACCCCGGGATGCCAAACACATGGAGTAGCCTCTGTGACTGCCACGCAACCCACGGACGCTTTCTCAGTCCAGGCTTCTCCCAGGCCCTGTGGACGCCGGGGCCAACCTTTCTCCCGGGTGGGGCCGTCCTGGGCACTGCTGGGTGCTGAACAGCAGTCTTGGTCTCCACCCTCTCCATGCCAGGGGCACCCCCAGTCATGACAACCACAGATGTCCCAGATGTCGCCCAGCGTACCCCTGAGGACAGAATCTATCCCCCGGTGAGACTCCCCGGGTTAGGGGGTTCCTCGGACCCCCGAGAGACTCTGCGTCCCATGATCCTCTGCTCCACTGAGGTCCCAGGAGGCTGCACACATTGAAATCCACACCCTGAGTGGGGAGGGAGAGAGGAGGAGAATCCCAGGAGCTGGGGTCCCCCTGGTTTACACGCTCTGCCCCATCGGGAGCTTGTTCTGTTGTCAAGTGTGATTAGGGAGCAGATTCAATATTTTTCCCATAATAAACACAGGTCTCTCCCTCTCTGTGCCCTGGACACTGAGGCTGGATGGTCCTCTGGGGTGGGGCTGCCGTGGGCACTGCAGGGTGCTGAGCAGTGTCCCCGGCCTCCACTCACTCCACGTCAGGGGCACCCTCCAGTCATGACAACCACAAATGTCCCCAGACATCACCCAGCGTCCCCTGGGGCAGGATCACCTGGCTGAGAACCACTGCTAGGTGACCGTTACCCTCACCATGTTCCGTGAAAAGGGTCGCTGCCAGGGTTAGACACAGCAGGAGCTGAGGCTGCGGGAGGCTGGTGACCCCTGGGCAGAGGGAGGGAGGGAGTGAGGGCTGATGCCTGGCTCTGGGCTCAGACAGATACAAGTTGATTAGTCAGTAAAGCACCAGGGAGCAGGGGTGATCTGACCAGGCTCCGGCTGGCTCCTCTCTGGCGTGAGCGCTTTTCTTCCCAGAGAATTCAGAGGTGCTTAGATGTTGAGGAAGGTTTATTTTGTTTTTTGTTTGTTTTTGGAGACAGGGTCTCACTCTGTCACCCAGGCTGGAATGCAGTGGGGCGATCTTGGTTCACTGCAGCCTTGACCTCCCAGGCTCAAGCCTCCTCCCATCTCAGCCTCCCGAGGAGCAGGGACGACAGGTGCGCATCAGCACGCCCGGCCAATTTTTGTATTTTTAGTAGAGCTGGGGTCTCTCCATGTGGCCCAGGCTTGAACTCTAGGGCTCAAGCGATCCTCCCGCCTCGGCCTCCCAAAGTGCTGGGATTACAGGTGTGAGCCCCCGTGCCCAGCCCTGGCTGGAGGATTTGAATTCCTCCAGGTGGAGGAATTAGAAACCATTTAAAGGGAAAATAGAGAAAGTCTTGATTTAGCCTGGAGAGGACCAAGAAGTGGCTTTAGAATGGAGAACGATGGGGGCCGGGCGCGGTGGCTCAAGCCTGTAATCCCAGCACTTTGGGAGGCCGAGACGGGTGGATCACGAGGTCAGGAGATCGAGACCATCCTGGCTAACACGGTGAAACCCCGTCTCTACTAAAAAAATACAAAAAACTAGCCGGGCGAAGTGGCCGGCGCCTGTAGTCTCAGCTACTCGGGAGGCTGAGGCAGGAGAATGGCGTAAACCCAGGAGGCGGAGTTTGCAGTGAGCTGAGATCCGGCCACTGCACTCCAGCCTGGGCGGCAGAGCGAGACTCCGTCTCAAAAAAAAAAAAAAAAAAGAATGGAGAAGGATGTTTAGACAGTGTAGAAGTAGTTGACGAAGTGAGTTGGGATATAATTAACCCAGAAACTCATTTTCACTTTTTTTTTTTTTTTGAAGACAGGGTCTCACTCTGTTGCCGAGGCTGGAGTGCAGTGGTGCGATCATAGCTCACTGCAGCCTTAACCTCTTGGGCTCAATTGATCCTCCTGCTTCAGCCTCCTGAGTAGCTGGGACTACAGGCACGTGCCACCGTATCCAGCTAATTTTTGTGTTTTGTATTTTTTTGTAGAGACAGGGAGTTGGGATTACAGATGGGAGCCACCACGCTCAGCCCACATGATCATCTTAATAGATGCAGACAAAATTCAACACCCTTCATGACAAAAACACTCAACAAATTCGGAACACAAGAATATTCCCTCTACCCAATTAGAGGCATGCACAAAACACCCACAGCTACCACGATACTCAGTGGTGAGACACTGAGTGCTTTTCCCCTAAGCCAAGAACAAGGCAGGGAGCCATGGCTCACGCCTATAATCCCAGTGCTTTGGGAGGCCAAGGAGGGAGGATGGCTTGAGCCCAGGAGTTCAAGATCAGCCTGGGCAAGATGGTGAGCCTCCACCTGTACAAAAAAAAATTAACCAGGCATGGTGGTGCTCATCTGTAGTCCCAGCTCCTCAGGAGGCTGAGGCAGGAGGATAGCTGGAGCCTGGGAGTTTGAGGTTGTAGTGAGCCATGATCACACCACTGCACTCCAGTTGTCCAGTCTGGGCAAAAGAGCAAGATCCTGTCTCAAAAAATTAAAAATAAGTCAGGGCCAGGCTCGGTGGCTCATGCCTATCATCCCAGCACTTTGGGAGCCCAAGGCAGGAGGATTGCTTGAGTCTAAGAGTTCAAAATCCTATCTCTGCAAAAAGTTAAAAAAATTAGCCAGGCATAGTGGTACATGCCTGTAGTCCCAGCTGCTTGGGAGGCTGAGGTGGAAGGATCACTTGAGCCTAGGAGTTCGAGGCTGCAGTCAGCTGTGATCGTGCCACTGCACTCCAGCCTGAGTGACAGAGTGAGATCCTGTCTGTTAAAAAAAAAAAAAAAAATTTAAGGCTGGGTGCAGTGGCTCAAGCCTGTAATCTCAGCACTTTGGGAGGCTGAGGTGGATGGATCACTTGAGGTCAGGAGTTTGAGACCAGCCTGGCCAATGTGGCGAAACCCCACCTCTACTAAATATACAAAAATCAGTCGGGCATAGTGGCACACGCCTGTAATTCCAGCTACTCGGGAGGCTGAGGCAGGAGAATCACTTGAACCTGGGAGGCGGAGGTTGCAGTGAGCTGAGATCATGCCACTGCACTCCAGTCTGGGTGACACAGCAAGACTCTCATCTCAAGAAAAGAAAGAAAAGAAAAGAAAGGAAGGAAGGAAGGAAGGAAGGAAGGAAGGAAGGAAGGAAGGAAGGAAGGAGAAAAAGAAAGAAAGAAGAAAGAAGGAAGGAGAAAGAAAAGAAAGAAGGAAGGAGAAAGAAGAAAGAAAGAAAGAAAGAAAAGAAAGAAAGAAAGAAAGAAAGAAAGAAAGAAAGAAAGAAAGAAAGAGAGAAAGTAAGAAAGAGGAACAAGACAAGGGTGACCACACTCACTCTTTCTATTCAGTATCATTACTGCAAATTCAAGCCAGGGCAACTGGGCATGAAAAGGAAGGAAAAAGCATCCAGATTGGAGCAAGAGAAGAAAAACCATCTCTCTATCTGCAAACAGCCTGCTCTGGTGTAAAAGGTCCCCGGGTACAATTTGTGCAGCAGAAATACGGCACTTCACAGGCTGCTTAGAAACCCAGCAAGTCTCTTGAGCACAACTATTTTCCTAAGCTTGGTGGGGGCGTGAGAGGGTGGCCGGGGACTGGTGACAATGTTGTTTGTGCACTCGGAGAGTCCCGCTGAATTGCAACTGGCCTTTACATCCTAGTCAGCTCCCTGGGGACAATCTGAAAGTCATCGGATTAAAAAGTCACACTGAGATAAACCATCACGACGCGGCTCTCTGCAAAGCGACAGGTAGTAAACAGACCTTAACGCACGTCATGAGGTTTGTTTTTCTTTTAAAAGTCAACAGCTGGTGAATCGCACAGGGCCGGGCAGGGCGGTCAAAGGGCCCGTTTCCCCGGATGGGAAAAAAGCAGGAGCCCAGGGCGGCGGCAGCTGGACGCCGGCCCCGCGGAACTTTCTCCCGTCAGTCAGGGGCCGTATTTCTTAGCCATCCTCCTCTGACCTTCATTTCAAACCGCCTGCTGACGCATCTAACCTTGGCCAGTTCCGTGGGAACTCCAGACTCAGGGTGACCAACCTGACCTGGGTTGCCTGGGGTTGCCCTGGTGGGAGAGCTCCAAGTCCTCGGACCCAGCAAACCCGGGCTTGCTGATCACACCGCAGACCCCGTCAGGTGGCCATCCTTCTGGGAAAACCGGCTTCCTTTCCTCCCCGACTCCCTTGCTTTGTCTTGGTGGTGGCACCTGTCTTCCCAGGTACTCAGGGATGACATCAGCCGTCCCTTGCTGGCCCTGGTGCTAGTTGACTCCCAGGTCTTGAGTCTCCCTCTGTGGCCCAGGCTGGAGTGCAGTGGCGTAATCTGGGCTCACCACAACCTCCCACTTCCAGGTTCAAGCAATTCTCCTGCCTCAGCCTCCCGAGTAGCTGGGACTATAGGCATGTGCCACCAGGCCCGCCTAATTTTATATTTTTAGTAGAGATGGGGTTTCTCCATGTTGGTCAGGCTGGTCTCGAAGTCCTGACCTCAGGTGATCCGCCCACCTTGGCCTCTCAAGATGCTGGGATTCCAGCCATGAGCCACCACGCCCGGCCGTCTCTTTTCTTTCTTCTAAGATGGAGTCTCCCTCTGTGGCCCAGGCTGGAGTGCAGTGGTGCAATCTCAGCTCACTGCAACCTCCACTTCCTAGGTTCAAGTGATTCTCCTGCCTCAGCCTCCTGAGTAGCTGGGATTACAGGTGCACAACACCACACCCAGCAATTTTTTTTTTTTTTTTTTAGCAGAGACAGTGTTTCACCATGTTGAACAGGCTGGTCTTGAACTCCTGACCTCAAGTGATCTGCCTACCTCGGCCTCCCTAAGTGCTGGGATCACAGGCATGAGCCACGTGCCTGGCCTCCCAGGTCTCATTTCTTGCAGATCTCAGAGTCTTTCACGTGTCTCAGGATCTTCCTGTGTCGCTCCCACCTCTGCTGTTTGACTCTGGTCCCCTCCTCCCATGCCAGATGATGGGAGCAGTAAGGAAATAATGCCTTGATTTAACTCCTTTAGGCCCTGCGCATAGGGGGCTGTACTAAATCTAGGAGCATTTAAAACCTCACTGCATACACACTACAACATGGATGAACCCCCAAAAATCACACTCAGCGAGAGAAGCCAGACAAAACGCCACACAGTGTGTGATCCCATTGACATGAAATGTTCAGAACAGGCCAGTCTCACTCTGTCGCCCAGCCTGGAGTATAGCGACACGATCTTGGCTCACTGCAACCTCCACCTCCCGGGTTCAAGCGATTCTCCTGCGTCAGCCTCCTGAGTAGCTTGAATTACAGACGTGCACCGCCACACTTGGCTACTTTTTGTATATGTAATAGAGACAGGGTTTCACCATGTTGGCCAGGCTGGTCTCAAACTCCTGACCTCAAGTGATCCACCTGTCTCGGCCTCCCAAAGGGATTAGAGGTGTGTGAGCCACCGTGCCCTGCCTTTATAGCATATACTTTTATATCAATAAAACTGTTAGGAAATAAACTATAGGTAACAGCATTATCAACAGGTTGGGCCTTTTATCCAGGTAGATTTTTCGAATGAACCAGTTTTAAAAGTACCATTAAAAAACAAAATTATGGCCGGGTGCAGTGGCTCACGCCTGTAATCCCAGCACTTTGGGAGGCCGAGACGGGTGGATCACGAGGTCAGGAGATTGAGACCATCCTGGCTAACACGGTGAAACCCCGTCTCTACTAAAATACAAAAATTAGCTGGGCATGGTGGCGGGCGCCTGTAGTCCCAGCTACATGGGAGGCTGAGGCAGGAGAATGGCGTGAACCCGGGAGGCGGAGCTTGCAGTGAGTGGAGATCGTGCCACTGCACTCCAGCCTGGGCAACAGAGCGAGACTCCCATCTCAAAAAAAAAAAAAAAAAAAAAAAAATTCTAAGAGGTAAGGAAAAAAATAGAACAGGGAAAGAAAATGGGTCAGTCTTCCTTTTTTCTCTATCAGGCACATAACAATTTTCCATATTTTATAGATAAAACTGAGGCTTAGAAATGGTAGAATTGTGTGAATTCTATCTTGATAAAGCTGTCGTGTATATCTATGTCTCTATATCTATTTATCCATCCACCCATCCATTCACTCATCCATCCATACATCCACTCGTCTGTCCATCCATCCATGCATCCATCCATCCGCTCATTCATCCATCCACCCATCCATTCACTTATCCATACATACATCCACCCGTCCGTCCATCCGTCTATCCATCCATCCATCCATATATCCACCCATCTGTCCATCTACCCATCCATCCATCCATCCATCCATC
>NC_045454.1:50227103-50227658 GCF_002776525.5 Piliocolobus tephrosceles
CCAGGCATCCATCCTCTTATCCACCCATCCATCCATCCATCCATCCATCCACCCATCCACCCATCCACCCACCCACCATCCATCCATCCATTCATTCAGCCATCTACCCAGGCATCCATCCACTTATCCATCCATCCATCCATCCATTCATCCATTCACCATCCATCCATGCATCTATGCATCCACCATTCATCCAGCCTCCCATGCAATCATCCAACCACCCAGCCATCCACCATCCATACATTGACTCACCCATCAATCACCCATCCATCTATCCATCCATCATCTATTTGTCCATTCACCCAACCATCTACCCGGGCATTCATTTATCCATCCATCCACACACCTATCCATCCATCCATCCATCTGCCCATCCATCCATCCATCCATCCATCCATCCATCCACCTATCCGTCCATCCATCCATCCACCTATCCATCCATCCATCCATCCATCCATCCATCCATCCATCCATCCATCCACCTATCCATCCATCCACCCATCCATCTATCCATCCATCCATCTATCCATCCATCCATCCATCCATCCACCCACC
>NC_045454.1:50227758-50239388 GCF_002776525.5 Piliocolobus tephrosceles
CAGCCAGCCATACATCCACTCATCCATCCTTCCACCCACCCATCCACCTATCCATCCACCCATTCACCCATAGGCTCATCTACCCATCCATCCACCCACCCCCCCATCTACCCAGTCACACACCCACCCACCCACCCATCCATCTGTCCACCCACCCACCCATCCATCTGTCCACCCACCCATCCACCTGTCCACCCACCCATCCACCTGTTCAGCCATCCTAAGAAGTCATTCTGTTTCTCTGGCTCCTCAGGGCTGAGACAGTTTCTCAGGCGTTCTTGTTTCTGATGCCCTGAACAGTCTTGAGGAGGTCTGGTCAGGTGTTTTGTAGGTTGTCCCTCGATTGGATTCGTCCAGTGTTTTTCTCATGGTCAGACTGGAGTGTTGAGTTTTGGGGAGAAAAACCTCAGATGCGAGGGCCTTCTCATCACATCCTATCAAGGGTACACGGTAGCGGCATGACTTACTGCTGATGAGTTTGATCACCTGGCGTGGTAGTGGATGCCAGGATTCTCCACTTTCATTATGATTTCAAGGTGACTTTTTTTTTTGAGATGGAGTCTCGCTCTGTCACCCAGGCTGGAGGCTGGAGTACAATGGCACGATCTCTGCTCACTGCAACCTCTGCCTCCCGAGCTCAAGCGATTCTCCTGCCTCAGCCTCCTGAGTAGCTGGGACTACAGGCATCTGCCACCATGCCTGGCTAACTTTATGTATTTTTAGTAGAGTCAGGGTTTTGCCATATTGGCCAGGTTGGTCTCGAACTCCTGACCTCAAGTGATCTGCCCGCCTCGGCCTCCCAAAGTGCTGGGATTACAGGTGTGAGCCACCACGCCTGGCCCAAGGTAACATTCTACTGGATCTACACACGATATTCACTCTGAGTTCCCATTGAGGGATGCCTGCGTGCGTGTACGTATTCATTCTACCTCCTTTTTCACTTGAGCCCTTGGCTGTCAAATGTCAGGGCTAGGATTTGCACTCATTTCCAGAGTCTGCGAGTGTCCTTCCCTCCCTATCCTTCCCTTTCAGCCTCAGCTGAGCTCTTGGGACACCGAGGTCACCAGCAGCTTGTCTGGCCCCACTGGCTCCCAGCTCCCCGAGCCAGATGTGCCATCCCAGGTTCCCCATTTGCGGCCCTTGCTTTGAATTTATGGGCTTGCTGAGCAGAATGGGAAACTCATCAGGGAGTGTGAAAGTCACTCTAGAGGTGGGAATGCCAGCAGCCGCCAGCCCCCAGCACCTGCACCAACAAGGGGTCTTGCCACACAGCTTGGGCTGGAGTGGGCAAAGCGGAGCGTGGGACGGTGGAAGGTGGGAGCTCTTAGTCCTCCCCGATCTCACCCCATCATGACGGCTGCAAGGCTGTGCTGAGCTAGCCCTGGTTCCACAGTCTACAAAGGGGGTGAGAGGTCCATTTTTTATCATCAAAACAGTACAACTTTACGTTTACAAAAGTAACACTGGCTTGTTGCTAAGAATTTTTTTCAGAAAACACACAAAGGTTTAAAGAAAAAGGGATACTGAAAAATCAATGAATTTTGGCTGGGTGCAGTGGTTCACGCCTGCAGTCCCAGCACTTTGGGAGGCCAAAGTGGGTGGATCACGAGGTCAGGAGTTCGAGACCAGCCTGGCCAACATGGTGAAACCCCGTCTCTACTAAAAATACAAAAAATAGCCGGGCGTGGTGGTGGGTACCTGTAATCCCAGCTACTCAGGAGGCTGAGGCAGGAGAATCGCTTGAACCCGGGAGGCAGAGGTTGCAGTGAGCCGAGATCACGCCATTACGCTCCAGTCTGGGCGACAGGGCAAGACTCTGTCTCAAAAAATAATAACAAAATTTAAAAAAAAAATTGAATTTTACACTTTATGAGGGTGAATTTTATGGTATACGAATGATGTCTCCATTTTATTTTTAAAAGGAAAAGTTCCCCTGGTAATCCCAATCTGGGGAGGAAGACTATTAAAATCTCTTCCAGGCTGCCTATTTCTAACTGGCTGTTTTCAATATCGTTTCGAACTTACTGAGAAGTTGCAAGAATAGATGCAGTCACTTCATATACTCTTTCTACTCAAATATGCCAACTGTTTACACTTGCCCTATTTTTTATTTTATTATTCTCTCACTCATTCCATCGTTCACCGTGTGTGTGTATACACATTTATGTGTGACTATGTATTTATGTATAAATTGCAGGTGAATATGTGTGTATATATCTATATATACACAGAAAGATAGTTACTTATATGGCATATATACTAGATCTATCATTATGCAGTTATATATACACAGAGTTATATGCATGTACTTATACATGTATGCATATTAATTTATTTCTGGTCATTTGAAATCAAGCTGGAGACATCATGCCCCGTTAACCCTAAAGATCTTGGTGGACTTTTTCTAAGAACAAGGCCCGCCCTTCCCTCCCTTCCTTGCTTCTTTCCCCTTTCCTTCCATCCCTCTCTTTCATTCTTTATTTGAGGCAGGGTCTGCCCTGTCACCCAGGCTGGAGTGCAGTGGTGCAATCATGCCTCACTGCAGCCTCGACCTCCTGGGCTCAAGTGATCCTCCCTCCTCAGCCTCCCAAGTAGCTAGGACACACCACCATGCCTGGCTAATTTTTTATTTTTTTGGAGACAAGGTCTCTTGCCTGTCACCTAGGCTGGAGTACAGTGATGCAGTAACAGCTACTGCAGCCTCAAACTTCTGATCTGTAGCAATCCTCCCACCTCAGCCTCCCAAGTAGCTGGAACTACGGTCACGTGCCACCACTATTTTTTTTTTTTTTAATTCTTTTCAGAGATAGGGTCTCCCTATGTTGCCCAGGCTGGTCTTGAGCTCCTGACCTTAAACCATCCTCCCACTTCAACCTCCCAAAGTGGTAGGATTATAAGCATGAACTACTGGCACCCAGCCACGCTGGCTCTGTGTCCTTCTGATACATTGCCATAATTCTTTGAGTTTCCTTACTTTCTGGCACAAAAAGATGCTCCAGAGATATAATATTTTTTCTATCCCAATCCTGGAGCCAACCTCTTCTCCAACCTGTCCTGATGACTTTTAGTTATTCCAAACATGTACTGTTTAAAAAATATGCACTACACCCACACATGTATGGACTTTTCCGAATAATAATAGACTCATACTATTGATACTCTTCTTTAATTTGTTGTTGTTTTTTTTTAATTTAGCAATATATTATGGGAATCTTTCCACATTTTCAAATGCAGATTTGCAACATCCTTTTTAGTGAATGTTAAGTGTTTTATCTTATGGTTGTACCATAGATTACTGAACTAATCTCCTAAATTAAACAGGAGTACAGTACCGCCATCAGAGCTCACTGCAGCCTGGAACTCCTGGGCTCAAGCAAGGCATCTAAGTTGTTTATTATTTGTTTACCTTTATCCATAATAATGCTTCAGGAAAGTGCTTGTGTGTGCACCTCTGCACAATCCTATGAGCGTATCCTTAGGACAGTTTTCCAGAGGGAGGCTTGCTTACAAGAACAGTTATTCCAATGTCCTCCACCCACTGTGTGCTAGTCCATGATTTATCACACCTTGACCATCCCTGGATATTATCTATTTTTAAAAAATACTTGCCAGTTGGACCAGGTGTAGTGGTTCATGCCTGTATTCTCAGCACTTTGGGAGGCTGAGGCAGGAGGATTGCTTGAGCCCAGGAGTTTGAGACCAACCTGGGCAACATAGCAAGACCCCATCTCTACAAAAACATTTAACAATTTGGCCAGGCGCGGTGGCTCACGCCTATAATTCCAGCACTTTGGGAGACTGAGGTGGGCAGATCACCTGAGGTCAAGAGATCGAGACCATCCTGGCCAGCATGGTGAAACCCCATCTCTACTAAAACTACAAAACATAGCTGGGCGTGGTGGCTCGCACCTGCAGTCCTGGCTACTCAGGAAGCTGAGGCAGGATAATCACTTGAACCTGGCAGGTGGAGGTTGAGTGAGCCAAGATTACGTCACTGCACTCCAGCCTGGGTGACAGAGCAAGACTCTGTCTCAAAAAAAAAAAAAAATGGCCAGGCACGGTGGCTCACGCCTGTAATCCCAGCACTTTGGGAGGCCGAGACAGGCAGATCACGAGGTCAGGAGATCGAGACCATCCTGGCTAATACCGTGAAACCCCGCCTCTACTAAAAATACAAGAAATTAGCCAGTCCTGGCTAACACGGTGAAACCCCGTCTCTACTAAAAAATACAAAAAACTAGCCAGGCAAGGTGGCGGGCGCCTGTAGTCCCAGCTACTCAGGAGGCTGAGGCAGGAGAATGGTGTGAACCCAGGAGGCGGAGCTTGCAGTGAGCTGAGATCCGGCCACTGCACTCCAGCCTGGGCGGCAGAGTGAGACTCCGTCTCAAAAAATATATATAATAAATAAAATAAAATAAAATAAATTAACAATTAGCCAGCCATGGTGGCATGCACCTGTAGTCCTAGCTACTTGGAAGGTGGACGTAGGGGGATCCCTTGACCCCAGGAAGTCAAGGCTACAGTAAGGCATGATTGCACCACTGCACTTCAGCCTGGGCAACAGAGCTAGACCCTGTCTCAAAAAAAAAAAAAAAAATTGTCATTTAAAGGCTAAAAGTAACATCTGATTGTATGATCTATAATCTTTTTTATTACTGGAGAGCTTGACATTTTTCATAATGAACATTTATAATGCTTTTTGTGGATTATGTTCACTTTTAACAATTTATTTGTTAAATTTTGAGATAATTTGTGAATTACAGTAAAGGTGCAAAAATAGTACAGAGTGTTCCCTTACACATTTCATTCAGCTTCCCATTGGCTGACATCTTCCATAACTACAGAACATTTATCACCACTAAAAAAAGTCAACCTTGCTACAATATTAAGTACAGGGCTGATTCAAATTTCATCCTTTTTTCCATTTCCCTGTGCTTTTGTGTTCCATGATCTGATCCAGGATCCCACATTTATTAAGCTGGTTTGTTCACCTTTATTGATTTGTTGGAGATCTTTATATATTAAGGACCTCAACTTTTGTCTCTCGTCCCTTTGGCAAAGTATTTCCATTTTGCTTTTTCACTTTGGCAATGACTTCAAGAGATGGGTGGTAGGTGACATAGGATGATGCTGGCATCCTGGCTTAAAGCGAGGGTTATAGGGCACAGGCTGCATGCCAAACCCTCCACAAAGTGTTCTCACCTCCCCGTCCCGTCCCAGACATTCTCTGTTTCTCTAACACAACTCAAGCAACTGGCCACTTGTCACCTTGTGAAACCTTGATATTTTATTCCACACAGTTGTGCCTACCTTGAGCAGAGCCTACATCTTAGACCATATCATGGTTCATGCATTGTTCCGACACCTGTTGGGTGATGCAGAGTGAATGGGGCCTGGCCAGGCATCTTATTGAGGATCATGTCACAGTGTCCCCACCCTCGAGGAGAAGGGGAGGTGTCCCATCCCTGCAGGGTGGGGGGCAAACCCCTGCAGAAGTGGGCATTGGGAGTGCAGCCAGGAGCTTGGCTGCAGGCGTCCTGGCTGCAGACACAGCTTTGCTGCTGTGTTTGGTGAACAACACCAGAGACTAGGGAGGGGGCCCCCATGTCGCACCCCACAGCCTCAGACCTGTTCTCACCCCCCTGTGGTTTGGGAACTCAGTATCTCTGCTAACCCCTCCTGGGTAATTTGCAAGTGAAGGAATTGACAGCCGGTGCTCCAGGCCACCTGAGAGACACCCCGTCAGTCTGTCACCCAGGCCACTAGGCACTTTTAGACAAACTGTTGGGGGAAGGGAGAGGTGGAAGCAGAGATTAATCACTTTCAGGCTAGGCCTGCAGTGAAGGCACTTCTGGTGAGGAACGTCCTAGTGCATGTTCCCACAGGGTTCATGTAAGTCTTGAGGCCTGATATGGGGGGAAGACGAGGGAAGAAGACACCAGTCTCTGCCTCAACAACCAGGCAGAGGCCGGGCACGGTGACCCACGCTTGTAATCCCAGCACTTTGGGAGGCTGAGGTGGGAAGATCACTTGAGCCCAGGAGTTCAAGACCAGCCTGGGCAACATAGTGAGACTCTGTCTCTTAAAAAATGTAAAAATTGCCGGGCGCGGTGGCTCACGCCTGTAATCCCAGCACTCTGGGAGGCCGAGGCAGGTGGGTTGTGGGTTGTCTGGGATCAGGAGTTCAAGACCATCCTGGCCAACATGGTGAAACCCCATCTCTACTAAAAATACAAAAATTAGCCAGGCATGGTGGCATGCGCCTGTAATCTAGCTACTCGGGAGGCTGAGGCAGGAGAATCGCTTGAACCCGGGAGGCAGAGGTTGCAGTGAGCCGAGATTGCGCCATTGCACTCCAGCCTGGGAGACAGACTGAGACTCTGTTTCAAAAAAAAAAAGTAAAAATTAACTGGGCTTGGTGGCACCTGTAGTCTCAGCTACTTGGGAGGCTGAGAGGGGAGGATCCCTTGAGGCCAAGAGTTCAAGGCTGCAGTGAGCTGTGATTGCACCACTGCACTCCAGCCTGGGTAACAGCAAGACCTTGTCTCTAAAGTAAAATAAAACAGAACCAGGCAGAGAGCCGGGCACAGTGGTTCAACGTCTGCAATCCCAGCACTTTGGAAGGTCAAGGTGGGCAGATCCCCTGAGGTTAGGAGTTTGAGACCAGCCTGGCTAACATGGCAAAACCTTGTCTCTGTTAAAAATACAAAAATTAGCTGGGCATGGTGGAGTGCACCTGTAGTCCCAGCTACTTGGGAGGCTGAGGCAGGAGAATCTCTTGAACCCAAGAGGTGGAGGTTGCAGTCGGTGGAGATGGTACCACTGCACTCCAGCCTGGGCAACAGAGTGAGACTCAGTCTCAAAAAAAAAAAAAAAAGGTAGAACCAGGCAAAGAGCAGCAGGGCCGCGTCCTATCCCTGCCTCTTAAACAGAAAGGCATGAAGGTGAGCAGGCCAGACCGTGACCAATGTCAGGGGCCAGGACTGGGGCTGGTGGGGTCGGCAGGACTCACTTAGCTGTGTGTTCAGGCCCCGACCCCTGGGCACACCTGCATTCCCCTGCCCCGGGAGTTCCCCCAGCGTTTATTGAGTGGGTGCTCTGGGACGGGCACTGGGGGAGGGGTGGGGATGCAACGGTTTTTTTTTAAGTTCCAGTGGAGTCTGGCTGGGTGTCCAGGGAGGAGGACACAGCCGAGAAACACCTGCACGCCCAGAGCTGGAGGAGGCAGGAAGGGTCCTCCCCTGGAGCCTCTGGAGGGAGCACAGGCTTGCAGACCCCGTGATTTTAGACTTCTGGCCTCCAGAACTGGGAGAGGATCCGTGTCTGTGGTTTTAAGTTCTCCCCTTCCAACCCCCCATTTGTGGCACTTTCTTACGGCAGCCCCAGGACACCCATCCACAGAGTTCCTGGGAAATGGGGATGTCAGACCCGTCATCTGCGTGTCTGGCAACCAGAAAAGCCCCTGTCCGTGGGGGTGCGTCCCCTGCTCCCCGCATTTCTGCCAAAGTCCCTTCAATCGGCAGCTTGTCCTTGTGTGTCACCGAGGAAGGTGACCAGCAGGTGGAGCTGCTGCCCAGCAGCGGCCGTCCCTGTTCCCTCCTCCCTCCTCTTGTTACCATAAACACTTGCAGACCTCAGAGGAAAACACTCAACAATTCCCAACCGACAGGGCTGTGTGCTCAGGGCTTCAGAAGGACGCACAGGGAGCGTCCTTTCCTGCACCCGCCCTGTTGACTCTGCCATTTATCTTCCCGGCCGCCTGGCTTCCCGGGGCAGCCTGATGGCCAGGGTGCAGGTCTGGGTGGGTGCCAGGTGCCTGTCCTCCCGCCCGCCCCGGCCACCCTGAGCTGCAGGACACAGAGACCCGGACCCGAGCCAGCCGCGCTGGGAGTGGCCTCGGGCTCTGTTACGCTGGGCAGTGAAATTTCAAAACAAACTTAGCCACATGGTCCGAGTCAGGTGTGTCTGGGTGACCCCTGTGCAGACCTTGGCGAGGTCTGGACCTGCCCGCCCAGTGGCACCCATCCCGCAGATGCTGAGGCGGAGCCCAAAATCATGGGACCCTGTGCTGCAGGCACCGGCGGGGCGGGCTGCCAGGGCCGGAGACGAGCAGTGTGCATTCTTGGGATGTTTTTTCGTTTAACCGTCTCTCCCTCTCCCAGCCATTTCCTGGCCTCTCGCAGACAAGCGACAGACAAGCAGGTCTGGCGCCGGTCCACGCTGGTGGTTTTCCATGCTGGGGGTCAGTCTGGGATCCAAATCCCCACAGCTTGGCCCGTAGAGGGGCCAGGAGCCAGGGGTTTGAGGCCCCAATCCACCCCTTTCCAGCTCTGTGACCTTAGCTAAATTCCTTTAGCATGGTTTCCCTGCTTGGGCATGTTAACGTTTGGAAGCTGATGATTCTTGGTCTGGGGGTGTTGGGGGGTTCCTGGCAGGGAGTGGGTGGAGGCCAGAGACGCTGCTCAGCACCCTGCGATGTCCAGGACGGCCCCACCCCAGAGAGAAGGATCCAGCCCCAATGTCCACAGGGCTGAGGGGGAGAAACCCTACTGAACAGGAGCTGCAAACAGGTGCTTTTCTGCCCAGCTTCTCCGGCCTGGTTAGCCATGAAACCTGGGGCTACCAACCGTTGAGCCTAACCCTGAGCAGACGTTGCTCATGCATTCCTTCGGCCCTGCAGGACAGGCAGTCTCTCACTCATGTCTGGAGCACCGTTTTCTGTTGATTTATTTATATTCTGCCTCATTCCACAAAGAATCGGAGCCAGCATTCAGGAAGAGATTCAATCAAATAGAAAAATGCAAATGGCTTCCTAAAATAGAGTAGTGAGCAGGGCGAGTAAGGAGTCAGCACCAGGCTGCCCTCGGTCCCCTGGGTGTCCCGTATTGGGTTCTCTGAGGGTCCCCGGCTCTAACGGGGAATTGGTCCCAGTTCTGCCTACGTCTACCTGAGTCTCAGCAAATCTCTGAGCCTCAAAACCCTCAGACCCCACAAAACCTCTAAGAATCAGCACCCTCTATGATGTCATAATGCTGAATAAGACAAGCGTGAGGCCGGGCGTGGTGGCTCACGGCTGTAATCTCAGCACTTTGGGAGGCCGTGGTGGGAGGATTGCTTGAGCCCAAGAGTTCAAGACCAGCCTGGGCAACAGTGAGACCACCGTCTCTACAAAAAAATATAAAAGAATTAGCCGGGCGTGGTGGTGCGTACCTGTGGCCCCAGCTACTCTACAGGCTGAGGTGGGAGGATCTGGAGCCTGGGAGGTTGAGGCTGCAGTGAGCTGTGATCATGCCATTGCACTCCAGTCTGGGTGACAGCAAGACTTCATCTCAAAAAAAAAAAAAAAAAAAAAAAAGGAAAATAACGCCATAACATTTTATATAGGGATGTTCTGTGTTTTCTTTTTAGATTTATTCCCTCGCTCTGTCGCCCAGGCTGGAGTGCAGTGGTATGATCTCGGCTCACTGCAACCTCTGCCTCTGGCTTAAAGCAATTCTCCTGCCTCAGACTCCCAAAGTGCTAGGATTACAGGCGTGAGCCACCACACCCAGCCAGAAGACTCTAGCTTAGCAGAGTCATGGGAAGACACTCCCCTGCTGGTTCCTGGTATGAAGAAGTGAGCAGTGCATTGTGAGAAGGCCCAAGAAGGGCCTCATAGCTAGGACCCAAGCGTGGCCCCTAGGAGCTGGGAGTGTCCCCCAGGCAACAGCCAGCAAGGAAACAGGGACCCCGGTCCTACAACCACAGGGAGGCAAATGGTCCCAACAGCTTGAGGGAATGCTGAATGAGGAGCCTTCCCCGGCCGAGCCTCGGATGAGACACAGCCCCGTCCAGCACCCAGACTGCAGCCCTGGAGGGACCCTGAGCAGAGGCCTTGGCTTTGCTGTTCCCAGACTCCTGGCCCCCAAAAACTGTGATGTACTAAGTGGATGCTGTCGGAAGCCACCACGTGGGTGGTGATTGGTTATGCAACCAGAGACTGAACTTACTGCCCCCACGGCCCCAGCCTGCGAGGTGGACCTTGTCCTGACCCTGCCAACAGGAGTACAAAGACTTACTGGAACTTTGAACATGGGACAGCCCTGGTGACTCATGTAGTGTGAATGAGTTAAGAACAAATTCAGGCCGGGTGCAGAGGCCCACACCTGTAATCCCAGCACTTTGGGGGGCTGAGGCGGGAGGATCACTTGAGCCCAGGAGTTTGAGACAAGCCTGGGCAATATAGCGAGACCCCATCTTTAGAACAAATTTTAAAAATTAGCCAGGGTGGTGCCGCACTCCTGTAGTCTTAACTACTCAGGAAGCCGAGGCAGGAGGATCGTTTGCATTTGGGAGTTTGAGACCAGCCTGGGCAACCCAGGGAGACCCCATCTGTAAAAAAAAGTTTTAAAAATTACCTAGATAAGGCGCCAGGCGTGGTGGCTCAAGCCTGTAATCCCAGCACTTTGGGAGGCCAAGACGGGCAGATCACGAGGTCAGGAGATTGAGACCATCCTGGCTATCATGGTGAAACCCCGTCTCTACTAAAAAATACAAAAAACTAGCCAGGCGAGGTGGTGGGCGCCTGTAGTCCCAGCTACTTGGGAGGCTGAGGCAGGAGAATGGCGTAAACCTGGGAGGCGGAGCTTGCAGTGAGCTGAGATCTGGCCACTGCGCTCCAGCCTGGGCGACAGAGCAAGACTCTGTCTCAAAAAAAAAAAAAAAAAAAAATTACCCAGGTGTGGTGGTGCGCACCTGTAGTCCCAGCTACTCAGGAGGCTGAGGTGGGAGGATCGCTTGAGCCCAGGAAGTCGAGGCTGCAGTGAGCTGTGATTGCACCACTGCACTCCAGCCTGCACAGTGAAGTAAGACCCTGTTTCTTCAATTAATTCATTTAAAAGACCGAGTTTAGTTCCCAAGGGTTCCTGGTTTCCCAGACGTGTGAGGGCGGCCAGCAGCTGCTGCAGTGCCCATCCCCCACCCGCCGCGGCCCGCCCTGTCCTCCCTGGGGTCAGCAAGCATCCAGGCACCACAGCGAACTCTGGGAGGGAGTGGGACAGCCCCACCCAGGGCAGATTCCCAGCACACGGCGTGCAGGCCTGGGTCGAAGGGTTCTGCTGGAATCGACCCGGCGTGTTTGTTTTTGCTGCGGTCCTCTGGGGCCATCCGGGCTGCGTGCCTGCACGTCATCCGAGGCCGCCCCACTGCGGTGGGTTGGGAAACTCAGTCTTGGATTCCGCCAGCCTCACAACTCCTGCTCTGGGAGCACGTGCCTGTGCTGCATGTGTCTGTGTGTGTGTGTGCATGCATCTGTGTGTCTGGTTCTGCATGTGTCTGTGTGTGTCTGCATGTACCTGTGTGTGAGCATGTGTCTGTGCCTGCCTGCGTGTGCCTGCGTGTGTCTGCGTGTACCTGTGTGTGAGCATGTGTGTATCTGGTTTTGCGTGTGTCTGCGTGTACCCGTGTGTGAGCGTGTGTCTATGTCTGCCTGTGTGTGCCTGTGTGTGTCTGCATGTACCTGTGTGTGAGCGTGTGTCTGTCTGCCTGCGTGTGCCTGTGTGTGTCTGTGTGTACCTGTGGTGAGCGTGTCTGTGCCTGCGTGTGCCTGCGTGTACCTGTGTGTGAGCGTGTGTGTGAATCTGGTTCTGCAT
>NC_045454.1:50239398-50256716 GCF_002776525.5 Piliocolobus tephrosceles
CCTGCGTGTACCTGTGTGTGAGCGTGTGTGTGAATCTGGTTCTGCATGTGTCTGCGTGTACCCATGTGTGAGCATGTCTGTGTCTGCCTGCGTGTGCCTGCATGTGTCTGCGTGTACCTGTGTGTGAGCGTGTGTCTGTGTATGTCTGCCTATGTGCGCCTGCATGTGTCTGCATGTACCTGTGTGTGTGTGTCTGCCTGTGTGTGCCGGCATGTGCCTGTGTGTGTCTGCGTGTCCACATGCCCTGAGGAGGCGCCCGTTCTGCTCTGTGCACTTCCCCAAAGCTTTCCAGATCACTCCCAAGGGACGCCCAAAAAGACTAGAGCCGGGCGCTGTGGCTCACACGCATCATCCCAGCACTTTGGGAGGCCGAGGCAGGGGGATTGCTTGAACCCAGGAGTTCCTGGCGACAGCAAGGCCCCGTCTCTACAAAAAAAATTTTTTTACTTAGCTGGATAGGGTGTTGCCAACCTGTGGTCCCAGCTACTCTGGAGGCTGAGGTGGGAGGATGGCCTGAGCCCAGGAAGTCCAGGCTGCAGTGAGCTATCATGGTGCCACTGTACTCCAGCCTGGGCAACAGAGCAAGACCCTGTCTAAAAAAAAAGAAAAAGAGGGGAGTGCAGGTGACTTGGGGCCGGGAGCCAGCAATAGGCAGGGTTGTGGGCTGGGCAGTATGGAGGGGTATTTCCCCCAGTGCTGGGAGAGGTGATGGCAATCTAGATTTGGCCTTATCAATTCATGTTAGTTACCAACGACTGAAAAAATGCAGACCACCGGGGCATTGCTCATTTCTCCAGCTCCGATCCGCTGTTGTACCAGGGGGCTAATCAGGCCTGTGTCTGCCTCCTTTTTTTTTTTTTTTTTTTTTTTTGTGAGACGGAGTCTCGCTCTGTCGCCCAGGCTGGAGTGCAGTGGCCGGATCTCAGCTCACTGCAAGCTCCGCCTCCCGAGTTTTAGGCCATTCTCCTGCCTCAGCCTCCCATCTGCCTCCTTCTTGAACAGCCCAGTGAATTCATCTAAACAGCCTTCATACAGCGGCTTCCCACTCCAGGTGGCCAGACGGGAGTTCCAGACCCGTGTTGTCTCCTGGGACACTGACACGGCAGCCAAGTCGATTGGTGCTGGGGCAGCCAGAATTGGTGTGGCGGGTTCAGGGGCTGGCATTGGAACAGTGTTGGGCAACTTGATCATCGGCTATGCCAGGAACCTGTCTCTCAAGCAGCGGCTCTTCTTCTGTGCCATTGTGGGCTTTGCCCTGTCTGAGGTCTTGGGGCTCTTCCATTTGATGATCGCCTTCCTTATCCTCTTTGCCATGTGAGGCTCCGTGGGGGCCACCTGCCTGTTTCTGCTACAGCTCCATGCCATTGTTAGGGCTGGGGTGTGCTAAGCTTTACTATTAAACACAACATTTCTGTAAAAGAAAAGAAAAAGAAAGAGAGAGCTACTCCGTAGGCTGAGGTGGGAGGATGGCTTGCGCCCAGGAGGTCCAGGCTGCAGTGAGCTATCATGGTACCACTGCACTCCAGCCGGGGCAACAGAGCAAGACCCTGTCTAAAAAGAAAGAAAGAAAAAGAAAAAAGAAAGAGAGACTCCAACCAGCCTTTCTTCCCTGGTTCCCTGACAGCTCAGAGATCACCGTTGTGCCTCTAAGGCTAACAGCAGCTGGAGCTGACAGCCTTTCACAGGGCCTGCCAGCAGCCTTGGAGGAACCCCGCGCCTATTTAATGGGACACTGAGGCTCAGATAACAAGTGCGGTTTCGGACAAGAGCAGGAGAGGAGGTGGAGAAACAGACCCTCGTGCGCGGCTGGTGGGGATGGAACAAGGCCCAGCCTGGCGGCTTCTCACATGGGTAAACATGGAGTTACCATAGGGCCTAGCAATCCTACTCCTGGGTATAGATCCCACAGAACCGACAGCAGGGACTCAAAGAGGTGTTTGCACACACATGTGCACAGCGGCACCATTCCCAACAACTCCAGGGTGGAATTCTGCCACCCCAGGCCTCCATCAGTGGATAAACACAGCATGGTCCAACTAGACAGTGGAATATTACTCAGCCATGAAAAGGAAGGGAATCTAGATACAGGCTGCCGCGTGATTAACCTCGAGGACCTCACGCTCAGTGAGAGGAGCCAGACACGAAAGGACGTGTCCTGTGGGATCCCACTTCTGGGAGGTCCCTGGAGTCGTCAGATTCACAGAGACAGGAAGTAGGATGGGGCATGCCAGGGGGCTGGGGAGGGGGACAGGGAGTGACTGTTTCACCGGGACAGAGTTTCAGTTTGGGAAGAGGAGAAAGTTCTGGAGAAGATGGTGGTGATGGCGGCACAACATTGTAGTGAGAAAAGAGAGAGGGAGAGGAAGGGCTCAAAGTCAGCCCCAAGCCCCATCTTCAGCGTCATATGGGATGTGTGTTCCTGCAGCCTCACCGTTGAGTTTGAAGGCATGATGTCAGAATGCAGGCCCAGCAGGGGCCCCCCAGGGAGACGGTGGGGGTGGCTGGCAGGGCGGGTTTCACCTGGACTGCACCAGCCCAGGTGTGACGGCCTCTGGGCCGGACCCAGGCACCCGAGGTGAGAAGGCAGCATCTCTCGTCTCAGGATACCCAGGCCTCCCCGAGGCAGCAGAACCCCGGCCGTACCTCGCAGCAGCTGGTCCGTGGCGCCCGCGGTATGTCCCCTTCATGCAGTGCCTTTCCGGCCTCTTCCAGAAAGAATTTAATTCGTCCATTTGCATACGTGGTGCCTGCGGTATGTCCCATTCATGCAGTGCCTTTCCGGCCTCCTCCAGAAAGAATTTAATTCGTCCATTTGCATACGTGGTGCCTGCGGTATGTCCCATTCATGCAGTGCCTTTCCGGCCTCCTCCAGAAAGAATTTAATTCGCCCCTTTGCATATGACCATGAGAGGGAAATGTCAGTCCTACTTTTATTGTTTGTTTGTTTTTGTTTCAAGACGCAGTCTTGCTCTGTCACCCAGGCTGGAGTGTGGTGGCGTGATCTCGGCTCACTGCAACCTCCCCCTCCCGGGTTCAAGCTCTTCTCCTGCCTCAGTCTCCCGAGTAGCTGGGACTACAGGCACCCGACACCATGCCCGGCTAATTTTTGTATTTTTGGTAGAGACAGGGTTTCGCCACGAACAAGACTCTAACTCTTGCTCCACGTCGGCCAGGCTGGTCTCGAACTCCTGACCTCAGGTGATCCTCCCACCTCGGCCTCCCGAACTGCTGGGATTACAGGTGTGAGCCACCGCCCCCCGCCCCAATCCCACTTTTAGATCGTTCTCCACAGACAGCACAGAAGCGACTTGTCCGAGGCCACGCAGCTATGAGGGGACAGGGCACTGAGAACATCTTAAGTCTTCTAGCTGCTTCCCTCGGACTAGCCCTACCTCCTCCGTCAGTGCAGAAATGTACTGGGGGAGTGAGCTCGGAGCTGTGGTCCCCTCAACACCTATTTCATGAAGGAAGCCAAGCCAGGCGTGGGGGCTCAGGCCTGTAATCCCAGCACTTTGGGAGGCCGAGACAGGCGGATCACCTGAGGTTGGGAGTTTGAGACCAGCCTGGCCAACATGGTGAAACCCCGTCTCTACTAAAAATACAAAAAATTAGCCGGGTGTGGTGGCGCCTGTAGTCCCAGCTATTCAGGAGGCTGAGGCAGGAGAATTGCTTGAACCTAGGAGGCAGAGGTTGCAGTGAGCCAAGATCGTGTCCCTGCACTCCAGCCTGGGCCACAGGGCAAGACTCTGTCTCAAAAAAAAGAAAGAAAAAAAAAAAAAAAAGCAGAAACAAGCAGAAATGTCCATAATAGGCAGATCCACAGAGAACATGGCTGTGTGGTTGGAGGGGACAGGGGTGACTGCTAATGCCGACAGGGTTTCCATTTAAGGTGACGAAACAGTTCTGGAATTCAGCCAGCACAGTTGCTAACACCTGTAATCTCAGCAACTTGGGAGGCTGAGGTGGGAGGATCGCTTGAGACCAGGAGTTCAAGGCTTCAGTGAGAGAAGAAGGTGCCACTGTAGTCTGGTCTGGGTGACAGAATGTTAACTCTTAAAAACAAAAAAATTTTAAAAAAGGCCAGGCGTGGTGACTGACGCCTGGAGTCCCAGCTATGCGGGAGGGCGAGGCAGGAGAATCGCTTGAACCCGGGAGGCTGAGGTTGCAGTAAGCCGAGATCACGCCACTGCACTCCAGCCTGGCGACAGAGCGAGACTCCCTCTCAAAAAAAGAAAAGAAAAAGTGTTGGAACGAGATAGTGGTGATGGTTGCACAGCTCTGTGAAGGAATTAAAACCTTCTCGACCAGCCTAGGCAACATAGTGAAACCCGTCTCTACAAAAAATAAATAACTAAGCGGGCATGGTGGCATGCACCTGTAGTCCCAGATACCTGGAAAGCTGAGGCAGGAGGATGCTTGAGTCCGGGAGTTAAAGAACAGCCTGGACAACACAGCAAGACCCTGTCTCTACAAAAAATAAACAATTAGCTTGGTGTGTTGGTGGCACCTGTGGTCCCAGCCACTCAGGAGGCTGAGGTGGGAGGATCGCTTGAGCTCAGGAAGTGGAGGCTGCAGTGAGCTGTGATCGTACCACTGTACTCCAGCCTGGTGGATGGAGTGAGACCTCATCTCAAAAAACAAAACAAAACAAAAACAAATGAACAAAAAACAAAGAGGCACAAGGTGGCATTGCCAAAAGAACAAACAGGCCAATGGGACAGGATAGGTAGGTAGTCTGTATTTTATATGACCTATATAAAATGGTCCACTAGCCGGGAGTGGTGGCTCACGCCTGTAATCCCAACACTTTGGGAGGCCGAGGTGGGCAGATCACCTGAGATCAGGAGTTCAAGACCAGCCTGGCCAACATGGTGAAACCCCGTCTCTACTACAAATACAAAAATTAGCCAGGCGTGGTGGTGGGTGCCTGTAATCCCAGCTACTCGGGAGGCTGAGGCAGGAGGATCTCTTGACCCCAGGAGGCAGAGGTTGCAGTGAGCTGAGATCGCACCTCTGCACTCTAGCCTGGGTGACAGAGCAGGACTCCATCAGAAGGAAGGAAAGAAAGAGAGAGAGAGACAGAGAGACAGAAAGACAGGAAGACGGAAGGAAGGAAGGAAGGAGGGAGGGAGGGAAGGAGGGAAGAGAAAGAGAAAGAAAGAAAGAAAGAAAGAAGGAAAGAGAGAGAAAAGAGACCACACATCTGATAACTCTTTCACTTAACGTAGCCTGCAGGTGCCCTCCGAGCCACCACTGCACACCACCCATCCTAGAAATGCAACGTGGCCTAACCACACCCCTGCAGGCAGATTTGAGATGGTTCCAGTTTGGAAGCATTCACAGTTCTGCCATCAGAACAAGGATAAGGATATAGGCAGACATCTTTGCCCATGTGTCCAACAGGTCTTTACAGTAAATTCCTAGGTACAGAATCATCACATCAGCAGGTAGCACCTTCTCGGTTCCGACGATGCCGCCACCTTTTCTTCCCAAAATGTTGACCAGGGACCCTCTGTTATCTGTGCCGGAGAGGCCCCCATTCTGCAGATCCTAGAAAACGCTGGGCATCATCAGGCTTCCATCCATGACAGTCCGAGGGGCCAGGGTGGAATCTTGTTATTGGTGCATTTGTTGTTGTTTGTTAAAGCTGGACAACTCCGCCGGGCACGGTGGTTCACACCTATCATATCAGCACTTTGGAGGCCAAGGTGGGTGGATTGCTTGAGTCTAAGAGTTTGAGACCAGCCTGGACAACATAGTGAGACCCCATCTCTAAAAAAAAAAAAAATTACAAACATTAGCCAGGCATGGTGCCATGCACCTGTAATCCCAGCTACTGGGGAGGCTGAGGCAGGAGGATCGTTTGAGCTCAGGAGGTCAAGGCTGCAGTGAGCTGTGATCACACCACTGTACTCCAGCCTGGGTGACAGGGCGAGACCCTGTCTCAAAAAATTAAAAAGCCAAACTGAACATCTCTTTTTAGGCTTGGGGGTTTGTTTCCTTGTGTGAATTGTGGGTTCCCGTCCTTTACCATCTTTCCACTGTCCGAGGAGGGCTGTCTGCTCCTGGAAAACCTTCCAGTACCTTCCGCTTATGGCTGAGACTTGGCTCCTGGGCTGTCTCCTCCTGGGCTGTCTGTCTCTCTGAAGCTCCTCCTAGGGCCCATTGTGGGGCTGCGTCCTTAGGGATTTAACTTCTCCTTTGCTCCCATGATCTCAGCTAAGTGGGTGTGGAGATGCCCATTTTACAGATGGAAGAGCTGAGGTTTGCAGGTGCCGCTTCCCCAGTGAACACAGGCCCCATCCACATGTGACTAGAAAGGTTAGTTTCCTTCCTGACCTGAAGCCCAGTCAAGCTCTGCGTGTCTCCCCGTGCCTGACTGTCATAGTCCGTTTCGTGTTGCTATAAAGGAATAGAGCGGAGGCTGAGGGATTTATCAAGCAAAGAAGTTTAGCTGGTTCACAGTTCTGCAGACCATACAAGCATGCTGCCAGCATCTGCTGGGCTTCTGGTGAGGCCTCAGGAAGCTTCCACTCATGGCAGAAGGTGAAGGGGGAGCAGGCATCTCATATGGCCAGAGAGGGAGCCACAGAAAGGAGGGAGGAGGTGCCAGGCTCTTTTTAACAACCAGGTTGTCCGTAAACTAACAGAGTGGGAACTCACTCATTCCTGAGGGGAGAGCACCAAGCTATTCATGAGGCATCCACCCCCACAACCCAAATGCCGCCCACCCAGCCTCATCTCCAACATTGGGGGTCACATTTCAACGTGAGATCCAGAGACACCAACATCGGCCCTGTGTCACTGACCTTGCTCAGTGCTGTGCTGCCGGATTCTGGGATTTTGTGGTTATTTTTGTTGCCATTGTTCTAATGTGGTGGTTCTCAGCTGGGGCTGATCCTGCTCCCCAGGGGACACTGGGAGATGTCTGGTGACATTTGTGGTTTATCATGACTGGGGGATGGATGATGTCTGGGGACATCTGTGGTTATCCTGATGGGGGTGCTGTTGGCATGGGGTGGGTGGAGACCAGGGACGCTGCTCAGCACCCTGCAGTGCCCAGGACGGCTCCACCCCAGAGAACAACGGTCTGGCCACAGTGTCCACAGTGCTAAGAGGAGAGACCCTATTTAGTATAATAGCAATAAATTATCATTACTTGCAATAAATTACCATTGCTTGCACTTTTTGTTTAAGAATGGAGATGATTGCCCTCTGTTGTGTAGCGGTTGCTGCCCCAGAGTTATGCTGCATCCTTAGTGGAACTGGACCCCAGCAGGTGCCTCGTGCTGGGGCCTCTCCCATCACTGAGTTGTGTGTGTGTGCGCACCTGTGTGTATATGCATGTGTGCATTTGTGTTTGTGTGTGCCTGCTTGTGTGTATGTGTGTGTGCTTCTGTGTATATGTGTGTGCTTCTGTATGTGTGTGAGCTTGTGTATATGTGTGTAAATATGTATATGTGTATATGTTTCTGTGCATATATCTGTATGTGTATATTTGTGTGTATTTGTATATTTGTATATGTATGTATATGGGTATATTGTGAATATATTAGTGCACATGAGTGTGTGTGTGCACTTGTGTGTATATTTGTATGTATTCGCATATGTGTATATATTTGTGTGGATATGTGTGTATGCATGTGTGTATATGTGTATGTATATGTATGTGTGTATATATTTGTATATGTATGTGTATATGTGTATATATTTATGGATATATGTGTATGTGTATATATGTGCATGTATGTATATGTGTGTATGTGTATGTGTGTATATGTGCGTGTGTATGTGTGTGCATGTGTATATGTGTATATGTGCATGTATGTATATGTGTGTATGTGTGTGTATGTGTGTATATGTGTATGTGTGCATATGTATATGTGTATATGTGTGTGCATGTGTATGTGTATGCCTAGATATGTGTATATGTGCATGTGTGTGTATAATGTGTGTATGTATGTGTACGTGTGTATATGTGTGTATATGTGCACATGTGTATATGTGCACGTGTGTATGTGGTATATGTGTATATATGTGTGTTTATGTGTATGTGTATATATGTGTGTATGCACGTGTATATGTGTGTATGTCTATAATGGGTGTATGTGCACGTGTATGTATGTATATCTGTATATATGTGTATGTGTATATATGTGTGTGCATGTGTATGTGTATGTCTGTATGTGTGTATATGTGTGTGTGTGTATATATGTGTATGTATATGTGTGTATGTAAGTGTGCATGGGTATATGTGTGTATTGTATGTATGTATATATGTGCATGTGTGTATGTGTGTATATGTGCACGTGTGTGTATGTGTGTATGTGTATGTATATGTATATATGCATGTGTATATGTGTGTGCATGTGTGTATGTGTATGTGTGTATATGTGTGTGCATGTGTATATGTGTGTATATGTGCATGTGTGTGTATGTATATGTGTGTATGTGTATATGTGTGCGCGAGTGTATATGTATGTCTCTCTATGTGTGTGTGTGCGCGTGTGTGTATGTGTGCTCGCATGCTTGTGACTGTCTTTGGGTGGCTGGAGTGCCTGGTGAGGTGCATTTTCCAGGAAGGTTTTGTGAACGCCCTACTTCCTGAGTTCCTGCCGAATGGCAACGCCCTTCTCTCCCTTCTGTGCCTGAGTGCGTCCTGCCCGGGAACAGACAGGTGACTTCCCCATTGCCCAGCTGACATTGCCCTGCCCCAATGGAGTCTAGTGCGCTGAAGAGGAGACTTGTGACCTTTTAGGTCTCATCCTAGACCACAAGGCAGCAAGCTTTTCCTGTAAAGGGCCAAAGAGTTGCTGTTTTCGGCCCTGTGGACCAGACGGTCTCTGGCTCCACCACTCAGATCCACCTCTGTAGCATAGAAGCATCAAAGGCAGCGCTTAAGTAGGATACGACAGAGGATACCGGCCCAGCACAGTGGCCCATGCCTGCAATCCCAGCACTTTGGGAGGCCGAGGTGGGAGGATCACTTGAGCTCAGGAGTTCAAGACCAGCCTGGGCAAAATGGCAAAAAAAAAAAAAAAAAAAAATGCAAAAATTAGCCTGTATGATGGTGTGCACCTGCAGTCCCAGCTACTCAGGAGGCTGAGGCAGGAGGGTCTCTTGAGCCCAGGAGGTGGAGGCTGTGTGAGCTATGATTGCACCACGGCACTCCAGCCTGGGTGACAGAATGAGACCTTCTCTCGCACACACACACACAAAATCGAGGACAACTGAGAAGCAATAAACCTGTAGATGGAAAAGGTGTGTTTTGGAGAACCATCGCTACAGAAATGATCATGGCCAAACCAGTGACTTGAACTCAAGGAAATTCTAGAGCAGGGGTCAGCCAGCAAGGGCCCATGATAGACAGTGTGGGTTTTTTGTTATTGTTTTTGTGTTTTTGTTTTTATTTTTGAGACCGAGTCCTACTCTGTCGCCCAGGCTGGGGTGCAGTGGCACCATCTTGGCTCGCTGGAATCTCCGCCTCCTGGATTCAAGCGATTCTCCTGCCTCAGCCTCTCGAGTAGCTGGGGTTACAGGTGTGCGCCACCACGCCTGGCTGTTTTGTAATTTTAGTAGACACGGGGTTTCACCATTGTTGGTCAGGCTGTTCTTGAACTCCTGACCTCAAATGATCCGCCTACCTCAGCCTCCCAAAATGCTGGGATTACAGGCTGGAGCCACCGTGCCCAGCGACAGTGTGTTTTTGTAAATAAAGTTTCATTGGCACCCACCATGCCCACTCATTGAGAAATCATCCACAACGGCTCTCCTGCCTCTGCAGCTGAGTTGAGCAGTTGCAACACAGACCATCTGACCCACAAAGCCAGAGAAGTTTGCACTCTGGCCTTTTATAGGAAAATGTTGCCAACCCCGGCCTCACAACCTCTATCCAGTCCTTTAGTGGTGGGGGTGGAAGGGGAAGGGGTGTCCCCCGACCATCGCCATGGCCCAAATTCTGGTCTGCTGTCTCGGACCCTTCCCCCGGAGCCAAGCTGAGCCACCTCTTAGGGCTTTGTGTGAGTTTCGTGGAGCTGCTCTTACAAGGTTCACAGACCCGGCCGTTTAGACACCGCAGGTGCATTCTCTCTCTGTTCTGGAGGCTGGAAGTCCAAGGCCAAGGTGTAGGCAGGGCTGGGTTCTTCCGAAGCCAGGAGGGAGAATCTGTTCCAGGGCCACTCCCGGCTCCTGGTGGTGGCTGGAGATCCTTGGCCTTCCCTGGCTTGTGGAAGTGACACTCCCAATCTCTGCCTTGTCTCCCCAGTCTCTTATCTATACAGCATTCTCCCTGCTGTGTGCATCTGTGTCCAAATGTCTCCTTTATTTATTTTATTGATTGATTGATTTGTTGATCAATTTTTGACTCGACTCTGGCCTGGCTCCGGCCACCGGGCCCCCTGCCCCTGCACTCTTCCACACCCACATCCCAGCTCTGAACTCAGGGTGCTGCTCCAGCCCAGGCCTCTGCACACAGTCAGCCCCCACAGCCTTTCCAACTCCATATCCGCACCCGCACCACCCCTCTGGGCTAGGACATTGTCTCTGCCATGACATCTCTCTTTATTCCTTTTTTCCTCCTTAATTGAAATGTAATTCACATACTATAGAACTCGTCCATTGAAGTGATGCAATTTAATGTTTTTAGTATATTCACAGGGTTGGGCAACCATTACCACTATCAGACCAGGACATTCCTTCCCCTCGAAGGAAACCCCAACCCCATTAGCGGTCACTTTCTATCCCCTCCCCCAGCCACCGGCACCCACGCATCCGCTTCCAGCCTCTGTGGTGGGCCTGTCCTGGACATTTCATAGAAATGGAATCACACGGCTGGGTGCGGTGGCTCACGCCTGTAATCTCCGCATTTTGGGAGGCCAAAGCAGGCAGATCACCTGAGGTCAGGAGTTCGAGACCAGCCTGGCCAACATGGTGAAACCCCGTCTCTACTAAAAATACAAAAATTAGCTGGGCGTGGTGGCGCATGCCTGTAGTCCCAGCTACTCGGGAGGCTGAGGCAGGAGGATCACTTGAACCCGGGAGGCGGAGCTTGCAGTGAGCTGAGATTGTGCCACTGCACTCCAGCCTGGGCGATTGAGTGAGACTCCGTCTCAAAAAAAAAAAGAAATGGGATCCCACACTGCGTGGCCTTTTATGTCTGGCTTCTCTCACTGAGCGTGACGTCCTCAAGGTGCATCCATGCTGTGGCCTGTGTCCGAGACTCCTTCCTTTGATGGGTGAATACTGTTCCATTAAACGAATGGACCACATTGTGCTTATCCATTCATCCGTTGACGGGCATTTGGGCTGTTTGCAATTTTGCCTGTTATGACTCATGCATCTGTGAACTTTCCTATACAAGTTTCTGTGTAAACCTAACTTTCATTTCTCTTGGGCAGATACTTAGGCCTGGAATTGCTGGGTCACATGAAAACTGTGTTTAACCTTTTGAGGAACTGCCAGTCCTTAACTTCAGAGGCTGTTCATCTCCACAGCTCAGGGTTCTGCAGACACAGCCTGGGCATGTGTCAAATCTGGCCCTCTGCTTGTTTTTACAAATAAAGTTTTATTGGCACACGGCCCCACCCACTCATTTACATATAATCCACGACTGCTTTCTCACTACTTGGTCAGAGATAAACAGTGTCCACAGAGACCTTCTGGCCCCCAGATTCAAAGTGTCTACTCTCTGATTGTTTACAGAAAAGGTGTGCTCATGATCTACCACCTGTGACATCCAAGGTAATTGGCTATTTGTGGGTCTTAATCCCTCCTTAAAAGTAAAATAAAAATAAATAAGTAAGATAAAAAGAATGCTTCCTTTCCCCTCACACTCTGCACAGAAAACTCCGTAAGGGCAGAATTTGATCTTTTAATTTTTAAATTGTTGTTTTCTACTATCGTTTATCTACTTATTTTTACTTTTAATTTTTTTTTTTTTTTTTGGCAGCGTCTCACTCTGTTGCTTAGGCTGGAGTGCAGTGGTGCAATCTTGGCTCACTGCAACCTCCGCCTCCCCAGTTCAAGCAATTCTCCTGCCTCACCCTCCCGAGTAGCTGGGATTACAGGTGCCTGCTACCACGCCCAGCTAATTTTTGTATTTTTAGTAGAGACAGGGTTTCGCCATGTTGGCCAGGCTGGTCTCCAACTCCTGACCCCAGATGATCCACCTGCCCCAGCCTCCCAGAGTGCTGGGATTACAGGCGTGAGCCACCACACCCAGCCTCTACCATGGTGTAAAATGTTTGCACACATCATTCCACCCGTCCCCTACAGAAGCACTGAGGACATTAGACTCTGGGGCCGCTTCCTGTAGGACCCAGGGCTGGCCTCACACAGGCTCCACCCTGAGCTGCTGGTAACTGTCACCTGAAGTCTTAGGTGCCCTGTGCCCAGTACACCCCAGACCACTTAATCAGGTTATTCCAGGTGGGAAGGGCCTGCCCCAGTGATTGCAGGGTTTAGGAACCCTGGGCGAACTGGTTCCTAATCCTAAATTTCTGCAGTTCTCATGGATTCAGTCCTGGAGGGAAGGAACCAACCGACCCTTCCTTCGACGCACACAGCTTTGGTTTTTGTTTTGTTTTTGTTTTTGTTTCTGAGATGGAGTCTCTCTCTATTGCCCAGGCTATGGTGCAATGGCGTGATCTTGGCTTACTGCAACGTCCGCCTCTCAGATTCAAGTGATTCTCTTGCCTCACCCTCCCAAGTAGTTGGAATTACAGGCGTGTGCCACCACGTCCAGCTAATTTTTGTATTTTTTTAGTAGAGACGGGGTTTCACCATGTGGGCCAGGCTGGTCTCGAGCTCCTGACCTCATGATCCACCCGCCTCGGCCTCCCACAGCGCTGGGATGGCAGGCATGAGCCGCTGCGCCCAGCCTGATCTTTTAATTTTTAAATTGTTTTCTACTATTATTTATTTATTTATTTATTTATATTTTTATTTAACTTTTTGTTTTAGGCAGAGTCTCGCTGTGTCACCCAGGCTGGAGTGCAGTGGTATGATCTCGACTCACTGCAAGCTCACTTTCCCGATTCAAGCGATTCTCCTGCCTCGGCCTCCCGAGTAGCTGGGATTATAGGCGTGTGCCACCACGTCCAGCTTTTTGTATTTTTTTAGTAGAGACCAGGTTTCACCATGTGGGCCAGGCTGGTTTTGATCTCCTGACCTCGTGATCTACCCGCCTCGGCCTCCCAACGTGCTGGGATGACAGGTGTGAGCCACCGTGCCTGGCACAGCTGTGGTTTTTGAGCCTGCAGGGCGCATGCATTGTGTGAGGGTTGTACGTGTGTTTTCTGCTTTTCCCATGTAGTCTGAGCCCGTGATTCCAACAGGAAGGCGTCATCCTCTCCACCTCAGGGTCTTCCGTTGTCACGGCTACAGGGAAACACAGAAGCTCCGCTGATATTTTATTGTATTTATTTCATTTCATTCCATTTCGAGAAAGGGTCTCACTCTGTTGACCAGGGTGGTCTCAACCTCCTAGTCTCGAGTGGTCCTCCTGCCTCAGCCTCCCAAAGTGCTGGGATTGCAGGCATGAGCCACTGCATCTGGCCTGATTCCTTTTTTTTTTTTTTTTTTTTAATGACCAATGTATTATTTCCTAGGGTGCCATGCAAATTACTACAGATTGCAGGGCTTTAAATAAAAGACATTTTATAACAGTCTCCTCTCCCAGTTCTGGAGGCCAAAAGTCTGAGATCAAGGTGTCTGCAGGACTGGGCTCCCTCCAGAGACTCTAGGGGCAGGGTCCTTCCTGCTTCTCCCAGCTTCTGGGGCTCTCTGGCTTGTGGCCGTGTCACTCCAGTCTCTGCCTCCATCTCCACACAGCCATGTCCTCTCCTCTGTGTCTCTAAATCGCTCCTTCTTGGTGTTTGTTTTTTTGTTTTGAGACAGAGTGGCGCTCTGCCACCCAAGCTGGAGTGCAGTGGCACCATCTTGGCTCACTGCAGCCTCCACCTCTTGGGTTCAAGCAATTCTCATGCCTCAGCCTCCCAAGTAGCTGGGACTACAGACATATGCCACCATACCTGGCTAACTTTTGTATTTTTGGTAGAGATGGGGTTTCACTGGCCGGGCGCGGTGGTTCAAGCCTGTAATCCCAGCACTTTGGGAGGCCGAGACGGGCAGATCACGAGGTCAGGAGATCGAGACCATCCTGGCTAACACGGTGAAACCCCGTCTCTACTAAAAAAATACAAAAAACTAGCCGGGCGAGGTGGCGGGCACCTGTAGTCCCAGCTACTCGGGAGGCTGAGGCAGGAGAATGGCGTGAACCCGGGAGGCGGAGCTTGCAGTAAGCTGAGATCCGGCCACTGCACTCCAGCCTGGGCGACAGAGCGAGACTCCGTCTCAAAAAAAAAAAGAGATGGGGTTTCACCATGTTGGCCAGGCTGGTCTTGAACTCCTGGCCTGAAGCGATCCTCCTGCCTTGGCCTCCCAGAGTTCTGGGTTTACAGGTGTGAGCCACCGAACTCAGCCTGTATCTCTCCTTCTTAAAAGGACACCAGTCATTGGATTTAAGGCCCACTGTACAAACAGGATGATGATTTCATCCCCAGATCCCTATCATCTTCCATCTGCAGAGGCTCTATCTCTGAGAAGGTTACATGCCGAGCTTCCAGGAGGATGTGAGCTTTGGCTGGACACTGTTCAACCCACTGCATTCAATACACATGCTTTTTCTTGAGTTGAAAATTACCTACACTTAAACAGGGGCCCGCCCTTACACACACGAACACCATTCTCATTTGGCTAACCATCCTTTGATTTTTCCTTGTTGTTTCCCCCACCCCACCCAACCCCCAAATACCGCCTTCACCGTCTCCTGCATTCCCAGATTTGCAATGCTGCTTGTGTTGTTTATGGATGAGCTTCAGATCCTCTCTGGACCAAGGAGGCTTGGGTGGAAAGGTTTAAATAACTAGACAGTTGACACTTAGGCTAAAAATTCACTTAAAATGAGCCTTCACTTGAACTGAAGGGTTCAAAAGTGTGACCTGGGCTGGGCATGGTGGCTCGTGCCCGTCATCCCAGCACTTTGGGAGGCTGAGGTGGATGGATCACTTGAGGTCAGGAATTCAAGACCAGCCTGACCAACATGGCGAAAGCCCATCTCTACTAAAAATTCCAAAATTAACCGGGCGTGGTGGTGCACACCCGCAGTTCCAGCTACTCTAGGGAGACTGAGGCAGGAGAATCACTTGAACCCGGGAGTCAGAGGTTGCCGTGAGCCAAGATCGTGCCACTGCACTCCAGCCTGGGCGACAGAAACGAAACCTATCTCAAAACAAAACAAAAAAGTGTGACCTCTATAATGCTTGGGAGTGGTTCTCTTGGGATCCTGAGTAGAGTGTGGGGACATTTCTGGTAGTCACAACCACGGGGTGCTCCCAACACGGAGTGGGTGGAGGCCAGGGATGCTGCTCAGCACCCTACAGTGCCAAGGGCGGCCCCACCCCAGAGAACGATCCAGCCCCAATGTCCAGAATACAGAGCGGGAGAGTCCTGGGTTCATTATTTGAAAAATACTGAATCTGCCCCTTGGTCACACTGGACACTGGAAAATAAACTCCGATGGGGCCAATGGTGTAAACCAGGGCGACCCCCAGCTCCTGGGACTCTCCTCTCTCTCTCCCCACTCAGGGTGTGGATTTCAATGTGTGCAGCCTTCTGGGAACTCAGCAGAGTCTCTTGGGGGTCTGTGGAATCCCCTAAGATTCCAGTGTAGCCTGGGAGTGATTCTGCCCCCGCCACCAGGGTACACTCGGTAATGTTTGGGGCATCTGCTCCTGGTATGGAGTGCGTGGAGGTCAGGGATGCTGCTCAGCACCCTGCAGTGTCCAGGACGGCCCCACCCCAGAGAACGATCCAGCCCCAGTGTCCAGAATACAGAGCGGGAGAGACCTGTGTTCATTATTTGAAAAATACTGGGCCGGGCGCGGTGGCTCACACCTGTAATCCCAGAACTTTGGGAGGCCGAGGCGGGCGGATCACGAAGTCAGGAGATCGAGACCATCCTGGCTAACATGGTGAAACCCCGTCTCTACTAAAATACAAAAAATTAGCCGGGCGTGATGGCGGGCACCTGTAATCCCAGCTGCTCGGAAGGCTGAGGCAAGAGAATGGCGTGAACCCGGGAGGCGGAGCTTGCAGTGAGCTGAGATCCGGCCACTGCACTCCAGCCTGGGTGACAGAGACTCTGTCTCAAAAAAAAAAAAAGAAAGAAAAATATTGAATCTGTCTCTTGCTCACACTGGACACCAGAATAAACTCCCAATGGGGCCAATGGTGAAAACCAGAGGGACCACAGCTCCTGGGACTCTCCTCTCTCTCTCCCCCACTCAGGGTGTGGATTTCAGTGTGTGCAGCCTCCTGGGAACTCAGCAGGGCAGAGGATCGTGAGACACAGAGTCTCTTGGGGGTCTGTGGAATCCCCTAAGATTCCAGTGTAGCCTAGGAGTGATTCTGCCCCCGCCACCAGGGTACACTCGGTAATGTCTGGGGGCATCTGCTCCTGGCATGGAGTGCACGGAGGTCAGGGACGCTGCTCAGCACCCTGCAGTGCCCAGGACGGCCCAACCCCAGAGAAGGATCTGGCCCCACTGTCCACAGTGCCCAGGGGGAAAATCCCTGTTGTAGGTATTGAAAGAGAGTGTAGCTTTCAGCTGAGCAGAAATCATGAGTGTTAGTCATTTAAAAGAAAAGAAAAAGGGGCGGGGCGAGGTGGCTCATGCCTGTAATCCCAGCACTTTGGGAGGCTGAGGCAGGAGAATCGCTTGAACCCGGGAGGCGGAGGTTGCAGCGAGCCGAGATGGCGCCACTGCACTCTAGCCTGGGTGACAGAGCCAGACTCCGTCTCAAAAAAAAAAAAAAAAGAAAGAAAAGGAAAAGGAACCCACTGTAGATGTGTGTTCCTGGGGCTGAGCAGGTGGGGACCCCGGCAGCTCCCGGGCTGCGGTGACTCAGGGCTCTGGCTCCGTGTGAACCTGAAAATCCCAAGGGTGTTACTGCAAACCCCTGAGTGGGTGGAGGGCATGAACGCCTGCCCCCGACCCCGGTTTCTTTCTGAGAAGGAGAATGCAGAGAAACTTCTCAGAGAAATGTCGGAGGAAGGGGATTACCCGCCGGTCTCCCAGAAGAGCTGTCGAAGCTCAGAAACAGGGTTTCCTGTTTCTTGGGTCGACCCAGGGCAGCTGCCTCTGCTGGGCACTTTGCTGTCAGACGCTTTTCAGAGTGCAAAGAAGAGAAAGAAGGCAGCATCATTTCTTTTTTTTTTTTTTAAACAGAGTTTCGCCCTTGTCGCCCAGGCTGGAGTA
>NC_045454.1:50276716-50305223 GCF_002776525.5 Piliocolobus tephrosceles
GGAGGTTGCAGTGAGCCGAGATTGCACCACTACACTCCAGCCTGGGCGACAGAGTGAGACTCCATCTCCAAAACAAAACAAAACGAAAAACAAAAAGTGCAGCCCTGTTGAAGCCCTCCCTCCAGGTCCCCTCCATCTCTGCCCCCAACCTGGCTGCCATTTTTGCCAAAATGTACATCCTGGACTGAAACTTGCCGACTTGCCCTTTGCTGTGTTTGAGCTTCGAGCATTGAGCCAGACACGGTTGGGTCAGCGCAGGAGCCACGGTTCTCTCCAGAGGTCCTGACAGTTTGCTGCCAAACCTTCGTGTCCAGACCTAGTGTCCCCCTGGGGGTCCCTCGGGTTTGGAACTGCCTTGGCACTGAGGATTCAAGGTGTGTGGCAGGAACAGGGATCCAGGAACCCCTCTGGTGGCCTCAGCCTGCCCAGCTTCATCACTTGAACCTGTCGGGACGCAAACAACACGCACATTTCACAAGAAAGCCCACTCCTGGCTGGAGCATCCCTTCCACCAGGGTCTCTGAGTCTTAGCATCACTGACATTAGGGTCAGATTATTCTTGAGATGGTGTTGTCTTTGTTTGTTTGTTTGTTTTGTTTTGTTTTTTGAGGCAGAGTCTTGCTCTGTCACCCAGGCTGGAGTGCAGTGGCGCGATCTCGGCTCACTGCCATGTCCGCCTCCAGGGTTCAAGCAATTCTCCTGCCTCAGCCTCGTGAGTAGCTGGGACTACAGGTGCCCGCCACCATGCCCAGAGAATTTCTTTTGTATTTTAGTAGAGACCAGATTTCACCGTGTTGACCAAGCTGGTCTCAAACTCCTGAGCTCAGGCAATCTGCCCGCCTCGGCCTCCCAAAGTGCTGGGATTACAGGCATGAGCCACCATACCTGGGGTTTTTGTTTTTGTTTTTGTTTTTTTCCATTGTTAACATGAAAACATCCCTAATGATTCTTAGCCCTCAGGGAGAACCTCCCTGGGCCTGTGGTTTTCTGGGACTTTCTAACAACGCCAGAGCTGGAGTGGGGTGGCCCTGGAGACGTCACACACACGATGCTGGTGACCTGTAGCCCTTCTGATGACGTGACCTGGAGCCCACGGGCCACAGCAGAGAACCACAGACCCGAGGTCCGTCCTTGGCCATGTGTGCAGCAGGGCCAGCCCCTGCTGCAGAGCCCAGAGGGGTGGGCGCACCAGGCCATGTGCACGTGTGCACAGGAGCAGCACCTGCTACGGATGGAAGTGGGGCAGGCACTCCACGTCCGAGGGCTGCCTGGGCCTGGGAGCCTCCGTCCTGGGAAGGAGATCGGCCCTGGGAACAGAGTGGGTTCCGGGAAGTAACACCCTCCGTGAACTCGCCGCACCACGGCCTCCAGCCCCTTCCATCCAAGTGGCGTCTTTGGTACCCAGCGTCTGGGATGTGCCTGGGGTCGGCGGAACAAAGGCCTCAGAGACATCCATGTCCTAATCCCTGGAAGCTGTGGCTGTGTCTCCATTTCAGTAGTCTGAAATTCCAGCTACTCGGGAGGCTGAGGCAGAAGAATGGCTTGAACCCACGAGGCGGAGGTGGCAGTGAGCCGAGATCGGGCCACTGCACTCCAGCCTGGGTGACAGGGACTCTGCAGATAGGATTGAGTGAGGGACCCCCCCCCCGAGTTGCCAGACCACCACCCTGGATGATCCGGAGGGCGCAGTGACCTCACAGGATCCTCATGAGAGGAGGCAGGAGGCTGAGGGTCAGAGAGAGACTGGAAGAGGCTGTGCTGTGTCTTGTGAAGGGAGAGGAAGGGGCCCGAGCCGAGGGATACCAGAGCCTCTAGAGGAAAGGTGGGAAAGGGATTCTGCCCTGGCGCCTCCAGGAGGGACCAGCCCTGCCCGTGCCTTGATTTTAACCCTGTGAGGCCCATGTTGGACGCTGAGCTCAGTGATGTGAGATGAGAAACATGTCATGTGCAGCAGCCACAATGTCACATTACACAATGAATGTCCAGGGAGCTGCCAGTGCGCCGAGAAGGGGTTTTAGTGCAGCCTGGCTGTGCATGGATAGTTGCGATCAGGGGCGTCTCAGAGGGGATGACATCGGTGGGGCTTTGCAGGATGTGTAGGAGTCTGCTGGGGGACCTGGGTGGAGAAAGACCCACCTGTGCCGAGGTGGGAAGGCCTGGTACTGCCCTCTGGACTCTTCCCAACCCTCCTGCCCTTCAGCTCCCGAGCACCACCGTCACGAGGCCGGCGTTACCCCTTGCCCTGGCCTGGGGCCAGGGTGACAGCATTTCCTCAGCCAGGAAGCCCAGAACTGGAGTGACAGGAGCCACGGGGTTCAGTGTCCTGGCCCGGCCCCAGTTCCCGGGCTTGCAAACTCTCACATGACCGTGGTCTTCCCCCACCCCCGCCGGCCCCACCGCCGGGTGGACAGAGGGCAGCTTTTCTTTTCTCCTGCTTCCATCACCGCGGAGACCAAACCCACATTGGCGGCACGTCACCCTCTGTCATCGCGGCCTCTTTGTCTGAACAAGCCGGCTCATTCTTAGGCTCCAAGCTCCGGTCGAAGGCAGCGGCGGGACCTGCCCTGCTGGTCTATTTTTCACTTTCTCGTGGGCACCTCATTCATTCCCTCTCTTTAGCCCTTTCTAAATATAGCTGCCCCGGGGACCAATTTAGACTGGGAGCAAAGGGCCCGCGCTGACAGGGACAGTCACAAGGCGCTGTTTTCCAGCCAGGGTGCGGCCCTCCCTTCCGTGTGGCAGAGGCCCCCCCACTGCAGCCCTGGGCCCCACGGCCCGGCCTTGAGGTCACAGAGCCACCAACGGTCAGAGCTGGCACGAAGGCCCCACACACAGCTGCCCTCCCAGGCCCTGCTGGGGTGACCTGGCCCTGGAGGGGCTGCAGGTGCGGGGAAGGGGCCCATCCTGGGTGCAGGGTCTCTGCATGCAGACCCTGGTTGCTGATGGGGCCCTGGGGTTCTGTGGAGGGGGCAGCAGTTGTAGCCAGTGTCAGAACTGTCTCTTGTGTTAAAGTTTCCATGTCAGTCGGGCTCCCGGGGCTCTGCCTGGGTCTGCCTCTTTGGCGTCCTGGTGAGAGCATGGTAGGACGTAGGGGGGTCTGCATCCTAGCTGCCATGGGACATATCAACACCTGACCCTTGCCCTGTGCCTTCTCACCCTGATGGCCTGTGTCCGCTCTTGAAGCTGTGTGCACCTTTGTTTTTCATTTGTTTGTTTGTTTTGTTTTGTTTTTGAGGCAGAGTCTGTCTCCGTTGCCCAGGCTGGAGTGCAGTGGCGCAATTTTGACTCACTGCAACCTCCACCTCCCGGGTTCAAGCCATTCTCCTGCCTCAGACTCCCGAGTAGCTGGCATTACAGGTGCCCACCACCACTCCTGGCTAATTTTTTTGTATTTTTAGTAGAGAGGGGGTTTCACCATGTTGGCCATGCTGGTCTCAAACTCCTGACCTCAGGTAATCCGCCCGTCTTGGCCTCCCACAATGCTGGGATTACAGGCATGAGTCACTGCACCTGGCCTTTTTTTTTTTTTTTTTTTTAGACAGTTTCACTCTTGTTGCTTAGGTTGGAGTATAGTGGCGCGATCTCGGCTCACTGCAACCTCGCCTCCCAGGCTCAGGCGATTCTCCTGCCTCAGCCTCCTGAGTAGCTGGGATTACAGGCATGCGCTACCATGCCCAGCTAATTTAGAATTTTTTTTAGTAGAAACGGGGTTTCACTATGTCGACCAGGTTGGTCTTGAACCTCTGACGTCAAGTGATCCACCCACCTCGGTCTCCCAAAGTGCTGGCAATACAGACATGAGCCACCGCGCCCGGCCTATGCATGCACCTCTCTGCAGAGTCTAAACCAGGGTCCCCTAGGCCTGTAGACATGGAGGCAAGATTGTTCTCCAAGATGGGGCCATCCTGGACACTGCGGGGTGCTGAGCAGCGTCCCTGGCCTCCACCCACTCCATGCCAGGAGCACCCCCCAGTTATGACAACCACAGATGTCCCCAGACATCGCCCAGGGTTTCCTGGCGGGGCTGAATCAACCCCTGTCCCCCATTAAGAGCCACTGTTGGTCCAGCACGATGGCTCGTGCCTAAAATTCCAGCACTGTGGGAGGCCGAGGCAGGCAGATCACCTGAGGTCAGGAGTTCGAGACCAGCCTGGCCAACATGATGAAAGCCCATCTCTACCAAAAATACAAAACTTAGCTGGACATGGTGGGGGCAGGGGGCGCCTGTAACCCCAGCTACTCGGGAGGCTGAGGCAGGAGAATTGCTTGAACCCAGGAGGCGGAGGTTGCAGTGAGCCGAGATCCCGCCACGGTCCACTGTCCTCAGGGGCTTCTGTGACATGCACTGAGGTCCTCACGGCTCCCGGGGGTGCGCACGGCTGAGGCCCTCATGCCCACAGCAGGTGTGCAAATGTGCACGTTAATGCAGGTGCCCGGGGACACAGCTCTCTGCGAACCCAGCTGCCCCAGCCACTGTACAAGGGCAACTTGTTCCTCACAGTGCCTCAGAGCCTTCTCTTCTCTCCCAGACTACTGTTCCGTTTTGTTTGGGTTTGGATCTTTTCCTCTCTAAACATAACACCCTGTCTCTTTTGTCTCTGAACACTGTGTGCTCAGAAGCAGTCATCCCTCCACGGGGAAGGGCTGACGTTTCCACTCCAAGCATTGTTTCCCCTCCCGCCAAATCTGGCTGCTGTTTTTGTTGCTTGGGATTTATTTTTTTCTTCCCTTTATCGTGGCAGGCAGAGGTTTGGAGGGGTGAAGGGGGGATTGCCAGGCCCCCAAGAGGAAAGAGTCCAGGAGCTCTGTGAGCTATAAAGCTACTGGTTCTGGAAGTTTTAAAGCCAGATGAAGGCTGCTTCTGTTTTCTCATTGCTGCTGCAGGCCGGCCGCCCCTCCCGCCTTCAAGGCCACCTTCCCGAGGGCCTGACTCACCCCGGCACGGTACGCCGCGCCACACAAGGCTGGGTCTGCTTTGATGAGCAGACTGGAAAAGCGCAGCCGCCTCATTGTGGAACTGCCTGGAAGCCGCCAGAGGCTGCTCCCAGCTGGAATTCTCTGAGCCTGACTTCCTGTGCCGTCAGGAGAGCAAACGCACGCCGGGCTTAGGAGCCGGTTTACAGGAAGCAGCAGTGGGGGGACGGTTTGCTCAGCTCATAGAGAAGTCACCCTCTGCACGGGTTTTGTGTTTGTTTGTTTTTTTTTTTTTTTGAGGCGGAGTCTCGCTCTGTCGCCCAGGCTGGAGTGCAGTGGCGCGATCTCGGCTCACTGCAAGCTCTGCCTCCCGGGTTCATGCCATTCTCCTGCCTCAGCCTCCCTAGTGGTTGGGACTACAGGTGCCCACCACCACGCCCAGCTAATTTTTTGTATTTTTTAATAGAGACGGGGACGGGGAGTTCACCGTGTTAGCCAGGATGGTCTTGATCTCCTGACCTCGTGATCCACCCGCCTTGGCCTCCCAAAGTGCTAGGATTCCAGGCGTGAGCCACCGCGCCCGGCACTTTTTTTTTTTTTTTTTTTGAGACGGAGTCTTGCTGTGTCCCCCAGGCTGGAGTGCAGTGGCACAATCTCCGCTCACTGCAACCTCCACCTCCCAGGTTCAAGTGATTCTCCTGCCTCAGCCTCCCAAGTAGCCGGAGTTACAGGCGCATGCCACCATGCCGGGCTAATTTTTGTATTTTTAGTAGAGGTGGGATTTCACCATGTTGGCCAGGCTGGTCTTGAACTCCCGACCTCGTGATCTTCCTGCCTCGGCCTCCCACCGGGCTGGGATCACAGGGCCGTGCCCGGCTAATTTTTGTATTTTTAGTAGAGGTGGGATTTCACCATGTTGGCCAGGCTGGTCTTGAACTCCTGACCTTGTGATCCTCCTGCCTCGGCCTCCCACCGTGCTGGGATCACAGGGCTGAGCCACCGCCGCGCCCGGCACACTGCAGGGTTTGAATGCTGCACCCTCATCTCAAGGCTGTGAAACTGCAGGCCGGGAGCTTGTGCCCAGATTCATGCCTGGGATCCTAGCACTTTGGGAGGCCGAGGCAGAGGGTTCACTTGAGCCCAGAAGTTTGAAACCAGCCTGAGCAATAGAGCGAGGTCCCAGCTCCAAAAGAAGAAAGTATTAAAAATTAGCCAGGCATGGTGGTGCACACCTGTAGTCCCAGCTACTCAGGAGGCTGAGGTGGGAGGATCTCTGGAGGCCAGGAGGTCGAGGCTGCAGCGAGCTGTGATTGCACCGCCGCACTCCAGCCTGGGTGACAGAACAAGACCCTGTCTAAAACAAAACAAAAAAAAAAGGAGGCCAGGCACAGCGTCTCATACCTGGAATCCCAGCACTTTGGGCAGCCAAGGCGGGCAGATCACTTGAGGTCAGGAGTTCAAGAGCAGCCTGGCCAACATGGGGAAACCCTGTCTCTACAAAAAAATAAAAATGAAAAATTAGCCTGGCATGGTGATGGACGCCTGTAATCCCAGCTACTCAGGAGGCTGAGGCAGGAGAGTCGCTTGAACCCGGGAGGCGGAGGTTGCAGTGAGCCGAGATCGTGTCACTGCACTCCAGCCTAGATGACAGAGCGAGACTCTGCCTCAAAAACAAACTAAAAAAAAAATACAACGAAAAAGGAAAACAGCAGAGACGATGTGTGCAGCATGCTGTGTCCAGCATCTAACACCCAGCAGCCGCGAAGGGTGAATAAGAGCTGAGGCTGTCCCAGGCTGTCAGACCCATGCCTGCTCACCGGGGGGCCCTCCAGCCTGGAGACCCCAACCAGTCCCATCCTGGCCTTGCGTATCAGCTCCTTACACTGCATAACAAACTACTGCACATGTGGTGGCTTAAAGCAACACCCACGCCTGAGCTTACGGTTCTGGAGATCATGATGCAATGGGGTCCTCTGCCCAGGGTCTCCCAGGCTGAAACTGAAATGTGAGCTACCTGCTGTCTGACGCGAAGCTTCCAGTTGTCATCCCCAGCTCATTCAGGTTCTTCCAGAATTCACTTCCTTGCAGTCGTAGGACGGGGTCCCCCTTTCCTTGCTGGCTGTCAGTGATTGACATTCAGTGTACAAATAAAAAAACCCAAGGCCGGGCGCAATGACTCACACCTGTAATCCCAGCGCTTTGGAGGCCGTGGTGGGTGGATTGCTTGAGGCCAGGAGTTCAAGACCAGCCTGGGCAACATGGTGAAACCTCATCTCTACTAAAAAATGCAGAAATGAGCCGGGCGTGGTGGCGGGCATCTGTAATCACAGCTACTCGGGAGGCTGAGGCAGACGAATCACTTGAACGCAGGAGGCAGAGCGGTGAGCCAAGGTCGCGCCATTGCATTGCAGCCTGGGTGACAGAGCAAGACTCCATCTCAAAAAAAAAAAAAAAAAAGGAACACACAGAGCTGCCTGCCGTGAGCCTAGCCAAGGCTCAGCTGTGCACCTACCACAGGGAGCTCTTTGGAAGGGCCGCCCTGCAGCCGGCCCCAGACGGGAGGCCCAGCAGCACTGGGTACAGAAGCACCATTTCTTCCCAGCTCAGTCCTCAGCCCTGATCAGCCTCTCTTACTTTATTTTTATTTTTATTTTCTTGAGACAGAGTCTCACTTTGTCCCCCAGGCTGGAGTACAGTGGTGCGATCTCGGCTCACTGCAACCTCCACCTTCCAGGTTCTAGTGATTCTCCTGCCTCAGCCTCGTGAGTAGGTAGCTGGGATTACAGGTGCCCACCACCATGCCAGGGTAATTTTTTTTTTTTTTTGTATTTTTAGTAGAGACAGGGTTTCACCATTTGGCCAGGCTGATCTCGAACTCCTGACCTCGTGATCCACCCACCTCAGCCTCCCAAAGTGCTGGGATTACAGGCGTGAGCCGCTGTGCCTTGCCTTAATTTTTTTTTTAACTTAGAGACAGGGTCTTGCTGTATTGCCCAGGCTGGAGTGCAGTGGTTCCATCCCAGCTCACTCCGCCCTCATTATTTTCTCCTGAAATTCTGCCTCGCTTCCCCAAGAACTTTTATTTTTAATTTTTAATTTTAGAGACAGGGTCTCACTGAGTTGCCCAGGCTGGCCTCGAACTCCTGGCCTCCAGCAATTCCCCTGACTGGGTCTCCCAAAGTGCTAGGATTATAAGCATGAGCCACCGCACCCAATCTGATCAGCCTCTTTTAACAGGGTCTGGGGGAAATGCAGGAGCTTCCCTGCCGGTGGAGGAACCCTCAGCAGCTACTGCCCCCTGGCCTCTCTGGCCACCAGGCCCTGCGGCCTCTGGGTAAAGTCCCTGTCTCTTGCCAGGCCGGGTGCATTCTTGACATTCCTGTCCTTTTACGCAGGCCACCCGGCCAGCTCTCAGAAGCCTCCACCGGCTGCACGCTCTTTCCCTGCTGGTGAGAAGATGGCCCTGGCGGCGGTGGCTCCCGGTCGGTTTATCGAGCTGGGAGTGGCACTTTCCCAACTATGAGAGCTATGCGTGGAATTCAGAGCCACCGCCAGCCTCTCTGGGTCTTGCTGTCACGGCTTCCTGTGCAGCTGGAAAACACCTCCAAGAGGAGCCGTGGCATCACAGGCCTAAAAAAGGAGCTGGGTTTGCCCTGGCAGGTCTCCGCGGGAGGGGGAAAGCCAGTCTGTCCCGCTGCCCAGCCGGCCTCGCTGTCTGCTCGGCAGAGACGGGCCAGGCAGGTGTGGGCTTTTCAGGATGCTCCAGCCTCAGCAACCCCAGGGTCCCCGTGAAGTCTCCAGCCACCCCAGGCCTGCTGTCCACTTCTTGACTTTACAGCCCAGGACACCTGGATTCAGTCCACCCCCCCCCCACCAGCAGGGTCCCACGCACCCACCCTCTGCACAGGTCGTGCCAAGGGTCCCAGCAGGAATCAGTCTCAGAGCATAGGCCAGGTGTGGAGGCTCACACCTGTAATCCCAGCACTGTGGGAGGCTGAGGCAGGAGGATCACCGGAGGCCAGGAGATCGAGACCAACCTGGACAACATAGTGAGACCCTATCTCTACAAAAGATAAAAAATAAAAAATTAGGGGGGCATGGTGGTGTGTACCTGTGGTCCCAGCTACTTGGGAGGCTGGGGCAGGAGAATCGCTTGGGCCAAGGAGATCAAGGCTTCAGTGAGCTGGGATCACACCACTGTACTCTAGCCTCAGCAACAGAGCAAGACCCCTTCTCAGAGAAGAAAAAAAGGAAAGAGAGATTGAGGCCGGGCGCAGTGGCTCACGCCTATAATCCCAGCACTTTGGGAGGCCGAGGCGGGCGGATCACGAGGTCAGGAGATCGAGACCACAGGGAAACCCCGTCTCTACTAAAAATACAAAAAATTAGCTGGGCGCGGTGGCGGGCGCCTGTAGTCCCAGCTACTCGGGAGGCTGAGGCAGGAGAATGGCGGGAACCCGGGAGGCGGAGCTTGCAGTGAGCCGAGATTGTGCCACTGCACTCCAGCCTGGGTGACAGAGCGAGACTCCGTCTCAAAAAAAAAAAAAAAAAAGAAAGAGAGATTGAGAAAGGAAGGAAAGAAAGAGAGAAGAAAGAAAGAGAGAGAAAGAGAAAGGAAGGAAGGAAGGAAGGGAAAGAAAGAAAGAAACAGAAAGAGAGGGAGAGAGGAAGGAAGGAAGGAAAGGAAAGGAAGGGAAGGGAAGGGAAGGGAAAGGAGAGGAAAGGAAAGGAGAGAAAGCAGAGGTGTGAGTTCCTGGGATGGTGTGTATTTAGAATACAGAGCTTTAGGCCACTGGATGGGCAAGCCCTCTAGGTTGTTCTCCCTAAACCCTTTGGCAAATGTGGCAGGGCAGCTGGGGGAGGGACGGCAACCAGCCTCCAGCCCAGAGCTCCATTCAGGGATCCACTGTGGAGTGGGTGTCCATTCCCCTTTGGATATCGTATGCATCTAAAGTTGAGCTTATGGCCAGGCGCGGTAGCTCCCGCCTGTAATCCCAGCACTTTGGGAGGCTGAGGCGGGCAGATCACCTGAGTTTAGGAGTTCGAGGCCAGCCTGGCCAACATGGTAAAACCCCATCTCTACTAAAAATACAAAAATTAGCCAGGCATGGTGGCGAGTGCCTGTAATCCTAGCTACTCAGGAGACTGAGACGGGAGAATCCCTTGAACCGGGAGGCAAAGTTTGCGGTGAGCCGAGGTCATGCCACTGCACTCCAGCCTGGGTGACGAGGGAAACTGCATCCAAAAGAAAATTGGTATATATGTTTATTTCTCAGTTTGTGAAAATATCCTTAATTTATTGTCATCACAAACAAATTTCAATTCTGATTGCCAAGCAAAAAAAAAAAAAAACAGAAGATAATGTGCTTTGCAATGCAGTTTATGGTTCATTTGTACACAGGAACATACAATATATGAAAAAGTTACTAACTCAACTACAAGTATTAAATACTGAAATTAGTTAACAGTTTATTATAATTTACTTTATTTAACAATCTAGGGCTGGGTGCCGTGGCTCACGCCTGTAATCCCAGCACTTTGGGAGGCTGAGGCAGGTGGATCACCTGAGGTCAGGAGCTCGAGACCAGCCTGGCCAATATGGTGAAACCCCATCTGTACTAAAAATACAAAAGTTAGCCGGGCGTGGTGGCGGGTGCCTGTAATCCCAGCTACTAGGGAGGCTGAGGCAGGAGAATCACTTGAACCCGGGAAGCGCAGGTAGCAGTGAGCTGAGATCGCACCATTGCACTCCAGCCTGGGAGACAGAGCAAGACTCCATCTCAAAAAAAAAATAGGCCAGGTGCGGTGGCTCACGCCTGTAATCCCAGCACTTTGGGAGGCCGAGGCGGGCGGATCACAAGGTCAGGAGATCGAGACCATCCTGGCTAACACAGTGAAACCCCGTCTCTATTAAAAATACAAAAAATTAGCCGGGTGTGGTGGCGGGCCCCTGCAGTCCCACCTACTCCGGAGGCTGAAGCAGGAGAATGGCGTGAACCTGGGAGGCGGAGCTTGCAGTGAGGTGAGATCACGCCACTGCACTCTAGCATGGCCGACAGAGCGAGACTCCGTCTTAAAAAAATAAATAAAAATAAAAATAGAAATAGATAGATAGATAGATAAAGATAGAGATATATCTAGGAAGTCTGAAGCCATCAGCACTTCCAGTGCAATGAGGAATTTAGGAATCTTAGTGGAGCTGTTATAGTGAACCTTGTAGGTAAAATACATGCATGCCTTTCTCTTGTGTTTTTTCAGAGACAGGGTCTTGCTCTGTTGCCCAGGCTGGGGTGCAGTGGTGCAATCATAGCTCACTTGCGCTTCCAACTCCTGGGCTCAAGCAGTCTTTCTGCCTCCGCCTCCCCAGTAGGTGGGACTACAGGTGTGCACCACCATGCCAGGCTAATTTTTTTTTTTTTTTTTTTGGTAGAGACGGGGGTCTTAATGTGTTGCCCAGGCTGGTCTCAAACTCCTGGCCTCAAACGCTCCTCCTGCCTTGGCTTCCCAAAGTGGTAGGATGACAGGCATGAGTCGCCCCCACTGCTCACGGCCTGACGCATGCTTTGGATAGCGTACATGGAGAGATCTTTCTGAAACTGACCTGATTGGTTTCATTCTCAGCACACTGACCTGGGCCACCCAGCATGGCTTTCCTTGTTCCTGATGTTCATGCATGTTCTGTTTTTACAAGAAAGTCATCATCATCAGAAGATACCAGTTTACCATCCATAGCATCAGGGCCTCCACAGCCACTGCAGCTTTTCTCCTCTCCATTCATTGTGTTTTTGTTTTGTTTTGTTTGAGACAGAGTCTTGCTCTGTCGTCCAGGCTGGAGGGCAGTGGCGCAATCGTAGCTCACTGCAGCCTCCGCCTTCCAGGTTCAAGCAATTCTCCCACCTCAGCCTCCCAAGTAACTGGGACTGCAGGCGCGCTCAACCATGCCCGGCTGATGTTTGTATTTTTAGTAGAGACGGGGTTTCACCGTGTTGGCCAAGCTGGTCTGGAACTCCCGACCTCAGGTGATCCACCTGCCTTGGCCTCCCAAAGTGCATTCATTATATTCTTTTGAAATTCGGCGTCGCTTCCCTCAAGACCTTTCATAATTTCTCATCAGCCCCGCAGTCACTGTCCCCACCTAACACCGCAGCGCCCACTCTAGGGCCAATTTCCTGCCTCTAGCTTCCTGCCCCATCAGAACTGTACACTTTGAGCATGCTCAGTGTATTATATGTTGATTACATTTATATATTATGAAGCTATTCTATATTCTATACCATATTTAGTTTATTATAGGCCAGGAGCCATGGCTCACGCTTGCAGCCCCAGTGATTTGGGAGGCTGAGACAGGAGGATCACTTGTGGCCAGGAGTTTGAGGCCAGCCTGGGCAACATAGCTATAGAGACTTCATCTCTACAAAAAAATTAAAAACTAGCCAGGCCTAGTGGCATGCACCTGTAGTCCCAGCTACTCAGGAGGCCCAGGCAGGAGGATCACTTGAGCCCAGGGAGTTGGAGGCTACAGTGAGCTATGACTGCACCACTGCACTCCAGCCTGGGCAACAGAGTGAGAACCTGTCTCTAAAAAATGTGTATGCATACATCTTTTATGATCTGTATAATAAAATATACACATACACAAATGGAGTCTGACCAGGAAGCACAGACTGCACCCCAAGGCCAAGAGAGCCCCTCCTGAGACCCCAGGTGGCTCAGCCTCCACACAGAACCCCTAAGGTGTCATGGAGCACAGGGGAAACCACTCTCTAGTTCTGAATTTTACAGCCGAGAAAGCTGAGGCTCAGGGAAGTCCAGGGGACGTGCTCAGAACCAGGTCTCCAGCCCGAGAAAGTCCTCCCTGTCAGGACCTCGCCACAGGCCTCCTGTGTTCTGTCACATGCACGACCCACACATGCTTCAGGGCTGCGGTGCTCTTGTCTGCAAGCCAGAAACACAGATCTTATATTTCTTGCTCCAAGACAAACAAAACATCGATTGTTTTAATCTTTCACTTTAGTTCCGATTAGGAAAAAAACATGTGGCTTCGGTTTCAAAAACAGCAAGCTGAGGCTATTTTCTTCTCTTTCTTTTTTTTTTTTTTTTTTTGAGAAGGAGTTTCTCTCCTGTTGCCCAGGCTGGAGCGCGATGGTGTGATCTCGGCTCACTGCAACCGCTGCCTCCTGGGTTCAAGCCATTCTCCTGCCTCAGCCTCCTGAGTAGCTGGGATTACAGGTGCCCGCCACTGCGCCCAGCTCATGTTTTTGTATTTTTAGTAGAGACGGGGTTTCACCGTGTTGGCCAGGCTGGTCTCAAACTCTTGAACTCGTGATCTGTCCACCTCGGCCTCCCAAAGTGCTGGGATTAAACGCATGAGCCACCGCGCCCAACCTTCTTTTCTTTTTGAGATATGTCTCACTCTGTTGCCCAGGCTGAAGTGTAGTGGTGTGGTCATAACTCACCGTAGCCTCCAACTCCTGGGCTCAAGCAATCCTCCTGCCTCAGCCACCCAAGTAGCTGAGACTAAAGGCACACCCCACTACACCCAGCTAATTTTCTTATTTTCTTTTTTTTTTTTTTTTTTTTTTTTTTTGGGGCTGACGCTCTGTCGCCCAGGCTGGAGTGCAGTGGCCGGATCTCAGCTCACTGCAAGCTCCGCCTCCCGGGTTTACGCCATTCTCCTGCCTCAGCCTCCCGAGTAGCTGGGACTACAGGCGCCCGTCACCTCGCCCAGCTAGCTTTTTGTATTTTTTTTGGTAGAGACGGGGTTTCACCGTGTTAGCCAGGATGGTCTCGATCTCCTGACCTCGTGATCCACCCATCTCGGCCTCCCAAAGTGCTGGGATTACAGGCTTGAGCCACCGTGCCCGGCCAATTTTCTTATTTTCGTACAGGCGAGGTTTCACTCTGTTGCTCAGGCTGGTCTCAAACTCCTGGGCGCAAGTGATCCTCCCACCTTGGCCTCTCGAAGCACTGGAATTCCAGGCATGGGCCACCACACCTGACCCAGGATTTCCACATATGAACTCAGTGAGGTCAGAGGAGGACACAAATATTTAGTCGGCAACAAACAGCCCAGGTGAATTTCCGAGTGTACCGTGTTCCAGGAATTCTGAGTCAAGGTCACCTGGCGCTAAAAGCCATTAAAAAGTCTTCCAAAAAGAAATAACATTTGAGGCTCACATCCTAAAGAAAGAGCGTGTCACAGGGGAAAGGGATCTTCCAGGGTTAAGGACATCTGCAAAGACAGGCATAGCTCCCACTTCAGGCCCCAAGCAAATGTCTCTTGAGCATTTATATATACCAGGTTCTGGGGAGAACAACTCAGACTTTCTCTTCTTTTTTCTTTTTCTTTTTCTTTCTTTTTTTTTTTTTTTTTTTTGAGACAGGGTCTTACGCTGTTGCCCAGACTGGAGTGCAGTGGCATGATCTCGGCTCACTGCAACCTCCACTTCCTGGGCTCAAGCGATTCTCCCATCTCAGCCTTATGAGTAGCTGGGACTACAGGTGTGCACCACCACACCCAACTAGTTTTGTTTTGTTTTTGTTTTTGTTTTTGTAGAATCAAGGTTTTGCCATGTTGCCCAGGCTGGTCTCAAACTCCTGGGCTCAAGCAATCCTCCTGCCTCAGCCTCCCAAAGTACTGGGACTACCAGCATGAGCCACTGCGCCCAGACCCCAGATCTTTGGCCTCATGAGGCTTACGGTCCAGTAGGGGACAACTGAAATATCACATTATAAGTACTAGAAGAAAAGAAACCGAGTGCCGTGAAAGAATGATGTGGTGGGCTGAATGATTGACTCCAAGGTTGTTATAACTGTTAATTTTATGTGTTAACTTGACTGGTCCACGGGGTGCCCAGATATCTGTTGAAATGTTATTCCGGGTGTGTCTGTGAGAATGTTTCTGGATGAAATGAACCATTGGCTATGTAAAGCCTATTGCTCCCCCTCCCCAATGTGGGGGCCTCATCTAATCAGTTAAAGCCCTCAATAGAACAAAAATGCCGAGGAAGAGAAAATTGCTCCCGCCTGGCAGCCTTCAAGCTGGCAGATAGGTTTTTCCAGCCTTTGGACTCCAGTTGAAACATCTGCTCTTGGACCTCAAGCCTGCTGGCTTTCAGACAGAAACTGTCAGTTCTCGTGTCTCTCTAACTTGCCAATTGTACATCTTATGACTTCTCAGCCTCCATAATTATGTGAGCCAATTTCTTATAATAAGTGTCTTCTGGGCGAGCCATCTACCTTCTCTGGGTCTTAGTTTCAGGGACAGCCATCTCCCTCGTGACCCCCTACAGGGTTTCTGAATCTGGAAAATGCTGAGCTCATGAGGCCACAGGGTGAAAAAGGAGATGATCCTGGAGCCATGCATCAGAGAAGGCAGTTCTTTGACAGGATTGGAGCTGGGGGAAGAATTCTTGGGGGTGGGAATTGAACAATAAGCCTTGATTTTTGCACTTGATTTTGTAAGGAATTAGAAGCTGCTGGTGGTTTCTGAGCAGGGGAGAAACAGATTCAACTGCATTTTCGGAAGCACACTGTAGCTGTTGGGAGGGAGTGGGGGGTGGAGCGGACGCCATTGGTAAAGCACACAGGGATCTGCCTGAGGTTGCAGAGCGCTGCTGAAGTGGACGTCCAGGGAGGGGCTGGCTGGACTGAAGAAAAGTCTCTAGGGGCAGCTGGCATTGAGTCTTATCACTCTGACGTTGCACCAGTCACAGGGGATGGGGGATGTGTGTGTGTATATATATATTCAGATGCTGACTTCATTTTGTGTGCATGTAGAATTGCAAAATCCAATTAATGTATCACTAGTAAACTCCTGAAGTAATATTTATAACTCCTATCACTGGAATCCAATGACCAAAATAATATAATAACAATCATATAATAAAAATGTGAAGGCAGAAGCATAGAACATCTTCTGTTGTGGGATGGTTGGAGGTGAGGACTGAGCTGAAGGCTGTTATGATCCATGTGTGTTCCAAGTTTTTTACAGAGGTTTTCACTTCCTGTTGATCTTTCCACTGGAACTTTAGAATTATTTTATCAAGTTCTTTCCTGTCTGCAACATTCTTGTTGTTTTTCACCCCTTCCTGCATTTTCTACCTTTCATCAGGGATTATCTTTCTCTAGTTTTGCCTTTTAAAAGGCAAGTCTGTTGGTGAGAAGTCTGGTTTTGTTTATCTGAAAATGCCCTTATTTTCCCCTAATTCTTGAAGGATATTTTCACTGGGTCCACCTAATTGTTGCTGTTTTTTTCCTCTGGCAACTTTTGTTTGTTGATTTTTGTTTGTAATTAACTGATTTTGTCAAAGTACAATTCAAATGCAGTAAGATGAGCAGATCTTAAAGATACAGTTTGGTGGATTTTAGCAAATGTGTACACCTGTGTATGCCAACAGCTCAACCAACATACAGAACATTTCCATCACCCTAGAAGTTTTTTCATGGCCCTTTCTAGCCAACACCCTGGCCAGAGGCAGCAACCTCTGTACCTCGGTTTTCATTTCTATCACCATAGTTTTGTCTATTCTTGAACTTTATTTATTTCTTTTTTTCTTTTCTTTCTTTTTTTTTTTTTTTTTTTTTTTTTTGAGATGGAGTCTCGCTCTGTCGCCCAGGCTGGAGTGCAGTGGCCAGATCTTGGCTCACTGCAAGCTCCGCCTCTTGGGTTCATGCCATTCTCCTGCCTCAGCCTCCCGAGTAGCTGGGACTACAGGCGCCCGCCACCTCACCCGGCTAGTTTTTTGTATTTTTTTTAGTAGAGACGGGGTTTCATCGTGTTAGCCAGGATGGTCTCAATCTCCTGACCTCGTGATCTGCCCATCTCGGCCTCCCAAAGTGCTGGGATTACAGACTTGAGCCACTGCGCCTGGCCTCTTTTTTTTTTATTTTTATTTTTGAGACAGAATCTCACTCTGTCACCCAGGCTGGAGTGCAATGGCGCAATCTCGGCTCATTGCAAGCCCCACCTCCCAGGTTCACGCCATTCTCCTGCCTCAGCCTCCCAAGTCGGTGGGACGACGGGTGCCCGCCACCGCGCCCAGCTAATTTTTTGTATTTTTAGTAGAGACGGGGTTTCACCGTGTTAGCCAGGATCGTCTCAGTCTCCTGACCTCGTGATCTGGCCACCTCGGCCTCCCAAAGTGCCGGGATTACAGACATGAGCCACTGCGCCCGGCCTATTCTTGAACTTTATATAAATGGAATTATATAATATGCACCTCTAATATCCAGCTTCTGTTGCTTGACAAAATATTTTTGAAAATCATACACGTTGCTCGATCTCTCAGTAGTTTATTCTTTTTGATTGTGTAGTCGTATTTCATTGTGTGAAATGCCATGGCTTGTTGATTCCCCCGTTGAAAGGCATTTGGGTTGTTTCCAGGTTTTGCCGTCATGAGTCAAAGCTTATGAACATCTTGTACAAGTCCTTTTACGGAGACATGTTTTTATTTGTCTTGAGTAAACCACTAGGAGTGGAATTGCTGGGTCACAGGTGAGGTATGTGTTCAGCCTTATAAGAAACTGCTAAACCATTTTCCATGGTGGTTGTACTATTTCACATTCCCGTCAGTAATGGATGATGAATCCAGTTCTTCTACATCCTCCCAAATATTTAGTGTTGTCAGTCTTTTTAATTTTTGCCACTCTAGTGGTTGAAAGGCAGTCTCTCTTTATGGCTTTAATTCATATTTCCCTGATGACTAATCATTAGGTACCATTTCATGTGCTTATTGGCCATTTCTCTGCCACTTTTTAGGACATTTATTTTGCCTGAGGTTCTAGGAATCTGTGGATTCCTGGGATTCTGAAATCTGTGGCTTGAGGTCTTTTTATCAGTTTTAGAAAGTTGCTGGTCATTATCTCTTCAAAGATTGTTCCTGCTTCATTCTCTCTCTCCTCCTTCTGGTGTTCCAATAACATGTACATTGTACTTCACTGCATCTTCTGTGTCTTTTGCTCTTTCTTCTGTAGTTTCTTTCCCTTTGTGTCTTCTTGCTTCTTTCTGGATATTTTTCTCTGTTCTGTCTTCCGGTTCACTAATTTTGATTTCTTCCATTGAGCTCTTACTTTTCAGATATTGTCATTTTCTCCATATCCAGTGGCTCCTTTTTTTCCCTATCGTTCCAATTTGCTGCTAAAAATCCAATCTCATCTTTTTTTTTTTTTTTTTTTTTTTGAGACGGAGTCTCACTCTGTCGCCCAGGCTGGAGTGCAGTGGCCGGATCTCAGCTCACTGCAACCTCCGCCTCCCGGGTTCACGCCATTCTCCCACCTCAGCCTCCTGAGTAGCTGGGACCACAGGCGCCCGCCACCTCGCCCGGCTAGTTTTTTGTATTTTTTTAGTAGAGACGGGGTTTCACCATGTTAGCCAGGATGGTCTCGATCTCCTGACCTCGTGATCCACCTGTCTCGGCCTCCCAAAGTGCTGGGATTACAGGCTTGAGCCACTGCGCCCGGCCTCCAATCTCATCTTTTTATTTCCTTGAACATAATTAACACAAAAATTAAGTATCTGTCAATTCCCAGTGTATGGAAACCCTGTGGGTCTGTTTGTAGTGCTGGTTATTTCTGCTGATTTTTGTTTAGGTGGTCCTGGCTCCTCGTATGTCTAGTTATTTTTGCTTCCATGCCAGACATTGCGTTGCGGATCTGTATGTAGAAATAATCTGAGGCCTGGGATGATATTGTTTTCCTCCGGAGAGGATTTATGTTTACTTCTTCCAGACATTTGGGGCCACGAGCAATCTAGAATCACCCTAATCCAGTATCAGGGATTGAGATTATTCAAACTCAGCTACAGTTGCTCTAAGGACCCATCTGCTTCCTGATGATTACTCTTATTTATTTATTTATTTACTTACTTATTTTTGAGACAGAGTCTCATTCAGCTGCCAAGGCTGGAGTGCAGTGGCACAGTCTTGGCTCACTGCAACCACTGTCTCCCGGATTCCAGCGATTCTCTCGCCTCAGCCTCCTGACTAGCTGGGATTACAAGCACCCGCCATCACGCCCAGCTAATTTTTGTATTTTAGTAGAGACGGGGTTTCACCATGTTGGCCAGGCTGGTCTCAAACTCCTGACCTCAGGTGATCCGCCTGCCTCAGCCTCCCAAATGCTGGGATTCCAGGCGTGAGCCACCACATCCAGCTGTGATCGTTCCTCTTACAGTGCAACATTAAGTTGTCCCAATTCACCCCAAGGGGGAATTTACCAAGGCTTCTCTCCTCAGGAGACCCTGGACCTCAATTTCTGTACCCTTGGCCTTGTGAAGCTGATAGAAGTATCACTCGGCCTCTCAGCAAACTCTCCCCACCCCAGAAAAAGTGACCCCAAACCCAGGCTGTCCTTCGATCCTCCCCTAAATCCTGGCTGGAAATTCTCCATTATCTTAATAAGCCTGCAGGCCCTTGAGCAGACGCTTTGACATTCTGTTGAGCTTTTCTTTCCTTTTTGAGACACGGTCTTGATCTGTCACCCAGGCTGGAGTGCAGTGGCGCAATCTCAGCTCACTGCAACCTCTATCTCCCGGGTTTAAGCAATTCTTGTGCCTCGGCCTCCCGAGTAGCTGGGACTACAGGCACGTGCCACCATGCCCAGCTAATTTTTGTATATTAATAGAGACAGGGTTACACCATGTTGGCCAGGCTGGTCTCAAACTCCCGACCTCAGGTGATCCTCCTACCTTGGCCTCCCAAAGTGCTGGGATTGTAGGCATGAGCCACCACACCTGGCCCTGTCCAGCTTTTTTTCCTTTTATGAGACGGGGTCTCGCTCTGTCCCCCAGGCTGGAGTGCAGTGGTGCAATCTCAGCTCACTGCAACCTCTGCCTCCCAGGTTTAAGCGATTCTTGTGCCTCACCCTCCCAAGTAGCCAGGACTACAGGCACGCGCCGCCACGCCCAGCTAATTTTTGTATTTTTAGCAGAGACAGGGTTTCACCATGTTGGCCAGGCTGGTCTCAAACTCCCGACCTCAAGTGATCCACCCGCCTCAGCCTCCCGCAGTGCTAGGATCACAGGCGTGAGCCACCGCGCCCAGCCCTGTCCAGCTTTTCTAGTTGACCTCAGCAAGAGAGTGGGTTTGTCCTTAGCAGCTAATCCACCATTGTGCAAGCCAAAATCTACCCATAGAGATTTTAGCCCAAAGTCCAAGTCGTTTAGAAGGAGGTCTAGATCCTCTTGATCTTAGAGCCACAGGATGACAAATGGAGACCCATCCTCAGCCTTGAGAGGAGCCCTCTTATTTTCCAGTTGAGGAAGCCATGACCCAAACACCAGAAGCAGAGCCAGAATGCGAGCCCGGGTTTTCCACTTCCAGGCGTGCACCATGTGGTCCCTCTTCAGGAACAGGTGTCAGCCTTTATCCCTTGAATAAGATCCCTGGCAATGACCTCACCTCTCCCTGAAACCTGAATGTTCTGTCAGTTCAGCAGAGGCTTATGCAACTCACAGTCCCCAGAGGCCCTTTTGTCTCTCATCGAGTCCATAAATGACACGGAAGTGATGCAAGCATGACTGGATCACCCTGGACTTCTGGAACTAATCACGGAGCATACAAGACTCTCCTCTCACCTTTACCCTATGGCTCAAAAGAAGAAGGGATTTGCCCAAGCTCATGCTTTAAGTTCAACAACACAAAAATGGGCCGGGTGCGGTGGCTCATGCCTGTCATCCTAGCACTTTGGGAGGCCAAGGTGGGCGTATCACCTGAGGTCAGGAGTTCGAGACCAGCCTGGCCAACATGGCGAAACCCCCGTCTCCACTAAAAATACAAAAATTAGCCAGGCGTGGTGGTGCATGCCTGTAATCCCAGCTACTCAGGAGGCTGAGGCAGGAGAATTTCCTGAACCCGGGAGGCGGAGGTTGCAGTGAGCTGAGATCGTGCCACTGCACGCCAGCCTGGGCAACAGAGTGAGACTTCATCTCCAAAAACAAACAAACAAAAAATCCAACAACACAAAAATGGGTAGTTTCAGGACACCCAGTTTGAGGCTCTATCCTGAATCCGATCCACGCTGATTTTTAATATGATCAGCTTCCAGCTCTGCCCAGGTCTCTCCAGGGCCGGTGGGGCTGTTGCAATTCCCTACTGCACCCCAGCCTCGGGGCAGGTCAGGGGAGTGGTGACAGGGTGCAAGTCCACGGGGAGTGAGATTTCTCAAGAGCTCCGGGCAAACCGGCCTGTCCACATTTGCTGGGTGCAGGATGTTCCAGCCACCTTGTCTTTCCAGCAGCTGTGTTTATATTTGGCAGTTGCCACAGGTCCCTAGAAGAGGGTCGTCTTCTTGCCTGCCAGACTCTGGAACCCCCATTTCCTGGCACAGGAACCTGGGGGCCAGGGCTGGTGCAGAGATGAGAGTGTCCCTCTGAGCATTTCAACAGAGGTCACTGGGGCTCAGAGAGGGAAGGCAACTTTCCCAAGGCCACACAGCTTGGTAGAACCAGGGCAGATTTCTGGCCTTCCAGAGTTACCTCTTCTGTGGGAGCTGTGGTCTCACTCCCTTCAAATGCCATGGGGCTCACATGTGGGGGAAGGCTCCGGCCCCGTGGGGCATCGCCTAGTCACAAAGCGTTCTGGGATGCTAATAAAAGTCCTTTTGGAAACACTCCTGTGTTTCCTTTTTTTTTTTTTTTTTTTAGACAGGGTCTCAGTCTGTCACCCAGGCTGGAGTGCAGTGGCACGATCTTGGCTCACTGCAACCTCCGCCTCCTGGGTCCAAGCGATTCTCCTGCCCTCAGCCTCCTGAGTAGCTAGAATTACAGGCGTGCACGACCATGCCTGGCTCATTTTTTTGTATTTTTAGCAGACACGGGGTTTCACCATGTTGGCCGGGCTGTTCTTGAACTCCTGACCTCAAATGACCCACCCGGCCTCAACCTCCCCAGTTCTGGGATTACAGGCGTGAGCCACCACGCCCAGCATATTTTCATTCAGTAGCGTTTATTTCTTGGGGCCTTCAGTCAGCTGGGTTCAAACTCTTTGCATTTTGCCTAAGGGAACCACTCTGAGCTACAGGATTTCTCCTGATAAGGGAGTTCCATAAAGGCCTAAATTTTTCCCCCAGGGGACACCTGTCCAAGTCTGGGGACATTTGTGCTTGTTGTGACTGTGGGGTGGGGGGAAGGTGTGCCTGGCATGGAGTGGGTGGAGACCAGGGATGCTGCCCAGCACCCTGCAGTGCCCAGGACGGCCCCACCCCAGAGAAGGATCCGGCCAGAGGGAGAGGGCCTGTACTGGAGTGAGTTAAACTTCCAAGTTTAGATTAGGTCGCTTTAGGGTTTTATGAACTTTGGAGTTCAGCCAGCTTTGCAGACTGAGGCCCTCGGCTGTGTCTCTCTTTACTGATAACACTGTCAATTTTGTCGCAGTTTTGGGTCTTTGTCTGCCCCGCCATCTGCTCAGCAAACATTTAGACCACACCTCCTCTCCTCCACCCAGTGAGGACAGGCCCGCAGGTAGGGGCACAGCTCCAGAGGGGCGATGCCCCCAGAGAGGGACCCAGGCCACCTTCCTGGAGGGATGCGAGATACCAAAACTCCCTCTGCACCCCCAGATGAGGGGTGGGGTTGGGGGGCGCTGGTGCCGTCTGAGACACAGCATTGGGCTGACCTCAGCATCCCGGTTCTGATACTATCTCATAGTCACAGATGACATTGCCCTGGAGGGGACCACGAGAGGGTGCACGGGGCTCCCTGGACTATGTTTGCAACTGCCTGAGTCCTTAATGATTTCAAAATAAAAAAGAGAGGGCCAGGAGCAGTGGCTCACACCTGTAATCCCAGCACTTTGGGAGGCCGAGGCGGGTGGATCACTAGGTCAGGAGTTTGAGACCAGCCTGACCAACATGGTGAAACCCCATCTCTATTAAAAATGCAAAAATTAGCCAGGCGTGGTGACGCACGCCTGTAGTCCCAGCTACTCAGGAGGCTGAGGCAGGATAATCGCCTGAACCCAGGAGGCGGAGGTTGCAGTGAGCTGAGATTGCACCACTGCACTCCAGCCTGGGCGACAGAGCAAGACTCCCTCTCAAAAAAAAAGTTAAGATAAACGATATTCAATAAACCTATAACAGATGATATAACTATATAATGAATACATAAATACAGATATAAAATAGCAATCTAAATATATTATAAATACAAAATCAATAGCAAACAACGTAAATGTCAAAATAGAAATCAAACTATATAATTAATAATGCATAAATTATATAAATGATGAATAAAGATACAAATATGTATGCAATAAGTGTATAATACAAATACTAAATACTAATAAAACTATATATTGGTAATACAAAACTGATATGAATATATCGTGAATGAATCTTCAAGTATGTAATAAATGTGTGATAAATGACATATAGAGTATACATATAAATATATGAATAAACATAATATATAACAAAATATACAAATATGTAATAAATGTATAATATTATACTGTATTATAATATAGCATAAGTTTATATTATAAACTAATAGTAGACCGGGCGCAGTGGCTCACGCCTATAATCCCAGCACTTTGGGAGGTCGAGGTGGGTGGATCACCTGAGATCAGGAGTTCAAGACCAGCCTGGCCAACGTGGTGAAACCATGTCTCTATTAAAAATACAAAAATTAAATGGACGTGGTGGCAGGCACCTGTAATCCCAGCCACTCAGGAGGTTGAGGCAGGAGAATTGCTTGAACCCGGGAGGCAGAGGTTGCAGTGAGCCGAGATCCTGCCACTACACTCCAGCCTGGGCAACAGAGCGAGACTCCGTCTCAAAAAAAAAAAAAAAAAGGAAATGGAGCACTTGCATTCTAACTTTTCACTCTTACATGTAACACAATTATAAATGCCTTTCTATATGTAGCTTTTTATTTCTTTTCATTTTCTTCCCCCGGGGTAACTGCCCAAGCAAGGGTTTAGAGGGCGGCGGCTCCCCGGGAGGCTCCTGTGCTCCCACCTCCCTCCCGGCCGGTGCTGCCAGCTCCTCTCCTGCGGTTTTGTTGAGCCCTTGTGTGTACTGGAGCCTCGTGTCTAGTCAGCTCAGGTCTGCTCTCTGTTTCGGGGCTGGTCACCCTTCCTCGAGCGACCACAGATGTCCACTATGCCCTGGGGTGGGGGGGTACCCTCATCCTTCTTGACTTTCAGGCGCGAGTGGGATTTTTCTGCACCAGGCAGGCTTAGACTGGGGTGTGGCTATGAGCCTTTTGCTTGGAGGCCGGCCCGGGCCGGGCAGCGTCCCTCTTAAGTTTTATTTTTGGAGAGCCTCGCCTGGAACCTTGCCTGCCTGAAGGGGCCTGTGCACCGAGGCAGAGCCCACCCTGAGGACGGTGGCGCGGGGACTGCGGGGACTGTGTGCAGCTTTGACCACCTGGCCCTGCCCCCGGAGCTGCCTGCTCCCGCCCCTCCCACAGCTTTCCCGGGCGGCAAGCACATTAAGGTCGGGGTGCCGGGCACCCGTGCGCCTCTGCAGGGAGGCAGCTGGGAGGGGCGTTCCTGGCTGACTCAGCGCCTGGCCAGTTCTGCTGCTGTTGGCTTAGTCCTCAGCTGGGGGCATGGCTGCTCCTGAGTCAGTGCCGGCTGGTGACACCACCAAGACGGGGACTTGGGGAGGCGACTGCATGGGTGATGCAATCTGTGTCTGAGTCTCGGCATCTCAGCACGAGCATACACATGCACGCCCGTGCACACACACACGCACGCATGTACACATGCAGACACGCATGTACACAACCACGCAGATATCCACACACCTACAGTGACATATACACATGCCCACATACGTGCACACACCCATAGTGACATACACTCTCACACACGTGCATGCACACGCATATGCAGTGACATGCCCACACACGCTTGCACACAGTGACATGCATGCCCACACACGTGTGTGCACACACATGCAGTGACATGTCCACACACGTTCACATACACGCGTGCACACTGACATGCATGCCCACACACATGCACGTATGCAAATCCACCTATGCACACACATGCAGGCATGTGCACACACACATATGTAGATATGTACATGCACTCAGACACAGATGCTCATGTACACACATATTCATGTACACACATGCATTGATGCAAACTCATATGCATGCTGATGCACATCCATGCATACGCATGTACATACACACACATGCAGATATGTGTGCACACACACGCATATATGCACACTCATGCATGCCAGCATACACATGTGCACACACATGCACACGCAAAGTACACATACATTCATAGGTGCACGCACATTCATGCACATGTGTACACTGACATGCACACCACGTGAATGCACACACACCCACACATACATGTACAGTCACATGCACATAATTGACATGCATACAAATAGACACACATGCGCACGCGTGCGCGCACACACACACACACACAGCGCAGCCCTCTCTGGCCTTTTTGGCAGGCCTGAGTTATTACCCAGCCCAAAAGGAGCATCTCCCAGGGAATTTCGCCCAAAACAGAAAAGCCAGCAAGGCTCAGGGCCTGATGCTCACATGGAAATTGTGGGGGTGGCTGCCCAGGGCAGCAGGGGCCCATGGTCTGGGTAGACACTCCTGACTGTGGATGCTAAATAGGACCCCCTGGCCTTCCAAGGAAAACAGGAGGTGGGGCCAGCCCATTTGTTCTCTGTGTGCACGTATTTTTAGCACTGAGTAATGTAGGTATTTTTAAGCCCAACCAAGGGCGGTTTTCCCTGAGTTGGATGTTTTGTGGCTGCTTTGAAGCTCTCTGGAATCAGAGCCTTCTGAGCGGCCACACGTGGGCCCTGCCTCCAGAGCAGACGGATTGGGCCTTCTCTGCCCCCAAAAAGTGGGGGCGGGACGTCTGCTGGAAACCAAGGAGGCTGGGTGGTGTCAAAGGGATTTTTTTTTTTAATGGATCCTTTTATTGAGATCGCCGTGGAGTTACATCCAGTGCTAACAAAGAATGTACAGGAATTCTGTGTGTCATTCCCCGGCCGTCCCCGGTGGTAACATTTGGTAAAGCTATGGGCAGGATCACAGCTAGACAGTCACACAGCCACCAGCCTCGCTCAGTTTCCGCAGTATTCAGTATTGTACCGGCTGGTGTGTGTGTGTGAGGTTGACAGTCACACAGCCACCAGCCTCCCTCAGTTCCGTAGTGTGTAGTACTGTGCTGCCGGTGTGTGAGTGTGTCAGGCTCTCTGTGCGTTTATCACCCGTATAGGCTTGTGGATTCATCACCGTAGTTGAGGCACTAACAGGGATCATTCATGTTGCCCTTTTATTTACGTATTCATTCAGAGATGGGGTCTCACTAAGTTGCCCAGGCTGGCCTCAACCTCCCAGGCTCAAGAGATCCTCCCACCTCAGCCTCCCAAGTAGCTGGGACCACAGGAGTGTGCCACCTATGCCCAGCTAATTTTTTAATTTTTTGTAGTGAGGGGATCTTGCTATGTTGCCTAGGCTGGCCTCAAACTCCTGGACTCAAGTGATCCTCCCATCTCAGCCTCCCAAAGTGCTGGGATTACAGGCAAGAGCCACCGTGCCTGGCTGTGTTGCCCTTTTATACAGAGACCTATCTCCCTCCCAGCCCCTGCCCCTTCCTGACCCCTGGCAACCGTTAATCTGTTCTCCATTTCTAAAATTTTGTCCCTGGACCAGCCATGGTGGCTCATGCCTGTAATCCCAGAACTTTGGGAGGCCGAGACAGGCAGATCACTTGAGGCCGGGAGTTTGAGACCAGCCTGGCCAACATGGTAAAACCCCATCTCTACCAAAAATACAACGATTAGCCAGGCATGGTGGCACGTGCACCTGTAACCCCAGCTACTCAGGAGGCCGAAGTGGGAGTAGCACTGGAGGAGAGAAGCGGAGGTTGCAGTGAGCTGAGATCGCGCCACTGCACTCCAGCCTGGGCGACAGAGCAAGACTCTGTCTATAAAAAGTCCTCTTGGCCGGGCGCGGTGGCTCAAGCCTGTAATCCCAGCACTTTGGGAGGCCGAGACAGGCGGATCACGAGGTCAGGAGATCGAGACCATCCTGGCTAACACGGTGAAACCCCGTCTCTACTAAAAAATACAAAAAACTAGCCGGGCAAGGTGGCGGGCGCCTGTAGTCCCAGCTACTCGGGAGGCTGAGGCAGGAGAATGGCGTAAACCCAGGAGGCGGAGCTTGCAGTGAGCTGAGATCCGGCCACTGCACTCCAGCCTGGGTGACAGAGCGAGACTCCATCTCAAAAAAAAATAAAAATAAAAATAAATAAAATAAAATAAAATAAAATAAAAAGTCCTCTTGAACACATTACACAAACAGAACCATGCTACACATCCTAGGCCCTGGAGATTCCCCTGCGGTGTGATATGCATGGATGGTCCTTTCCTTCTTATCACTAAGTAGGCATTTTTTGAAAACTCTGGAATCTGCCTTGGCTTCTCTGCGGCTGCCTGGCTCTGCAAAACAGACAGCAATGCCATGAGTTATGACGGAAACAGGGCGCGGCTTAATGAACTGCTCACAAACGCCTGGCTGGGACTGCAGCTGCCCAGGACTCTTGAACCCCTGCCCCTGCCACCCCCATCAGCACCGACCCCCTCGCCGGGTCCTACTAAGCAGGTTTCTCTGGCCTGGACACTGCTGACACGTGGGGCTGGATCGTTCCCTGGAGCGGGGCCGTCTGGGACACTGCAGGGTGCTGAGCAGCATCCCTGGCCTCCACCCACGCCCTGCCAGGAGCACCCCCAAGTCATGACAGCCACAGATGTCCCAGACATCACCCAGTGCTCCATGCAGGGCAGAGTCACCCCCAGATGAGATCTTGGGGGATTCCACGGACCCCCAAAAGACTCTGCATCCCGTGATCATCTGCCCTGTTGAGGTCCTGGGTGGTTCCAGGAGAATTCAAGAAGCAACAGCATGGGCTCCTGACTGGTTCAGTATGAAGGACACGGAGGACAGGCCGGGCGCGGTGGCTCACACCTGTAATCCCAGCACTGTGGGAGGCCGAGGAGGGTGGATCACCTGAGGTCAGGAGTTTGAGACCAGCCTGGCCAATGTGGTGAAACCCTGTCTCTACTAAAAATACAAAAATTAGCCAGGCCTGGTGGCGGGCGCCTGTAATCCCAGCTACTCGGGAGGCTGAGGCAGGAAAATCACATGAACCCGGGAGGCAGAGGTTGCAGTGAGCCGAGATCGTGCCACTGCACTGCAGCCTGGGCGACAGGGTAAAACTCCATCTCAAAAAAAAAAATAAAGGACAGTCATCGGGGGTTCTGCTGTGATCCCTGCCCTGACCCGGGGTCTCCCCTGGGCGCTGTAGACATTGAGGTTGGATCCTTCCCTGGCATGGGGCCGTCCTGGGCACTGCAGGGAGCTGAGCAATGTCCCTGGCCTCCACCAACCCACTCCATGCCAGGAGCACCCCCCCCCCCCACAGCCACAGATATTCCCAGACATCACCCACTGTCCCCACTGTCCCCTGGAGGGCAGGAACTCCTGCCACGGGACTGCGGCAGGCCACTTGGGAGCCTGTGTGAGTCCTTCCTTCTTCAGAGGGCCTGATCTATTCCCTTTGCCCTTTCTCTTATTTTTTGTCTTTTTTTTTTTTTT
>NC_045454.1:50305623-50310594 GCF_002776525.5 Piliocolobus tephrosceles
CGATCTCCTGACCTCGTGATCCGCCCGCCTCGGCCTCCCAGAGTGCTGGGACTACAGGCATGAGCCACCGTGCCTGGCTTGCCTTTGCCCTTTCCTTCCCTCCTTCTGCAAACTCTCACAGAGGATTGTTACGGCTGACCATGTGCCAGGCTCTATGCTGGAAACGAAGGAGGCTGGGCGGTGTCGAAGGGATTTTTTTTTTTAATTGATCCTTTTATTGTGTACCTTTTATTGTGTACCTTGTATTGTGTATCCTTTTATTGAGTACCAGCTCTGTGTACACCGAGGCCCCTGGTCCCCACCCAGAGGCCAAGTGGTTGTACCCAGAGTTGGGAAGGTTGAGCCAAGGCTGGGCGCCCCTGCTGCCACCCAGAGGCCTGACCTGAGCTTTGACCCACACCCCTCTGCTTCCCCCACAGCTCTCTGGACAACGGGGCCCAGAGCTGATGGCAGACAATGTCAGCCACTAACAACATAGCCCAGGCCCGGAAGCTGGTGGAACAGCTACGCATAGAAGCCGGGATTGAGCGTATCAAGGTGAGCCCGGCGGACGCCAGGAAGAGGAGGGGAGAGGCCCGTGGGTGCCCTGCAAATGGCGGACAGGAGGCTCGGCGGGAGGGCAGAGGCTTGCCCCACAGCTGTGCCTCTTGCTGTGTGACCTTGGGGCCCTCCCTTAACCTTTAACCTCTCTGAGCCTCCATTTCCTCGGCAGAAAGAGGCAGCTGATCTAACACCTATCTCACGGGTTCGTGCGGCAACGTAACGTGCTTTGTAAACACACTGGGGCCCCATGGAGACGGTCATCGTGACAGAGCACTTTGCCATCCTCATCTGCATCGCTCTGTCCAGCTCTGTGGCTATGACAGATGCAAGTTAAACTGAGAGACACAGTGCGGGGCGGGAAGAGATGGCGTGTCCTGTCTACTTTTTTCACTTCTATGTCGTTTGAAGGATTTGTTTGTTTTGTTTGAGACGGAGTCTCGCTCTGTCGCCCAGGCTGGAGTGCCATGGCACGATCTCAGCTCACTGCAACCTCCACCTCCCAGGTTCAAGCGATTCTCTTGTCTCAGCCTCCCAAGCAGCTGGGATTACAGGCATGCACCACCACGCCCGGCTAATTTTTTTGTATTTTTAGTAGAGACGGTGTTTCACTATATTGGCCAGGCTGGTCTCGAACTCCTGACCTCAGTTGATGCACCCACCTCGGCCTCCTAAAGTGCTGGGATTCCAGGCGTGAGACACCGTGCCTGGCCCATTTGAAGTTTCTCACAAGGATCACACTTGAGGCTGCGCCCAGTCGAGAGAGATTTATTTTAAGGCAAGTCCTGAAATCTGCAGTGCAGGCCAGCAGGCTGGAGACCCAGGGAAGAGTTGGTGCTGCAGCTGGAACACCTGGCAGAGTGCCTTCCTCCTGGGAGGACCCCCGGCTTTTTCTCTAAAGTCCTTCAACTGATTAGATGAGGCCCACCTGCATTACAGACGGTCACCTGTTGTGCTTGAAGTCTACAGATTTAAAGGTGAATCACATAAAAAAAAAAAAAAAACAAAAAAAAAAACCAGACTTTTGCATGCCGGGCACAGTGGCTCACACCTGTAATCCCAGCACTTTGGGAGGCTGAGGCAGGAGGATCACTTGAGGTCAGGTGTTCAATTCCAGCCTGGGCAACAACATAGCAAGACCCCCATCCCTACAAAATAAAAAACAGGCTGAGCACAGTGGCTCATACTTGTAATCCCAGCACTTTGGGAGGCTGAGGTGGGCAGATCACCTGAGGTCAGGGGTTTGAGACCAGCCAGGCCAACATGGTGAAACCCCATCTCTACTAAAAATACCAAAAAAATTACCCAGGGGTGGTGGTGCGTGCCTGTAATCCCAGCTATTTGGGAGGCTGAGGCAGGAGAATCACTTGGACCTGGGACGTTGCAGTGAGCTGAGATCATGCCATTGCCCTCCAGCCTGGGCAACAGAGCAAGATTCTATCAAAAAAAAAAAAAGGAAAGAAAAAACAACCTTCACAGCAACATCTAGAAAAACATTTAATCGGCCGGGCACGGTGACTCACGCCTGTAATCCCAGCACTTTGGGAGGCTGAGGTGGGTAGATCATAAGGTCAGGGGTTCGAGACCAGCCTGGCCAATATAGTGAAACACAGTCTCTACTAAAATTGCAAAAAAGTTAACCAGGCATGGTGGCAGACGCCTGTAGTCCCAGCTACTTGGGAGGCTGAGTCAGGAGAATAGCTTGAACCTGGGAGGCAGAGGTTGCAGTGAGCCAAGATTGCGCCACCGCACTCCAGCCTGGGCAACAGGGCGAGACTCCATCTCAAAAATAAAATAAAATAAACGTTTAACCAAACCCTGGGGCACCATGGCCCGCCCTAGTACCCCCATAAAATCAGCCATCACCCCACGTATCCACTCAGAACTCAGTTCTCCAGTACCTGCCACCAGCTCGTCATTATTGGCCGTGGGAATTTATGAGGAAGGGGTGCCCGGCCCTTGCTTTGCTCCCAGTTGGGGGCGGACACACTCGTCCCTGCTGGCCAGGTGGCGCAGGAGTCAGACACGGTTCTGATCGGCCAGTGAGCCTCCCTCCAGCGCAGCTCTGAGCCCCCACCAGACCCCATCACACCACCGGGATCCAGCCAGGAGGGGAGGGGTCTGCCTCCCACGAGGTGTCTGAATGTTCCAGAAATCTGACTGCTGAGGACAGACCTGAGCATTCAAAGCATTCCTTCAGGCTGAAGAAAGAGAAAGCCCTGGTTGAAGTGGTTTTCCTTTTATGAGTCGGTGCCAGCCCCCAGCCCGGGGGGAGGGCGGTGACTCATCCTGCCCCGTTTGATGTTGAGGAGGGGCCCCCACGGCCGCTTTGAATGTCGGGCCTCGGGGGAGCCAGGATTTGACCCGTCCCCGCTCCCAGTCCCGCCTGAGGTTTTATATCCCCAGCTCCAACGCGGCGACCAGAACCACAGAGCCTCAACGGCAACGATCTCAGGGCTCTCCAGCCCGGCGCAGCGGGCATGGGAGGTGGTGCCAAGGGGGCCGCGTGCTGGAGCCACAACGCCAGCTATTTTCAGGGTCTGGAGGCTATTTCTGTCGTCCAGGACAGCCGCTTCCCAAATAGAAGCCTAGAAAGCAGGCCAGGTCCGAGTCATCACAGGCCACGGCCAGCGGGCTCACTCTGTGGGCATGAGTGTTCCCCGGCTGCCCAGCTGGGCCAGACCCCAAAGCTGTTCCACAGGCTCCTGGCCTTTTGAGGGGCCCAGGTCCCAGGTATCCTTGGGGCCTAAAGGAGGACGGAGGATCTGGGATGCAGAGGTCCTGGCCAAGCGAGGTGGCTCATGCCTGTAACCCCAGTGCTTCCAGAGGCCTAGGCGGGAGGATCGCCTGAGCCCAGGAGTTTGAGACCAGCCTGGGCAACATGGTGAGACCCTCATCTGTACAAGAAAATTATTCTAAAAATTATGGCCAGGCCAGGCACGGTGGCTCATGCCTGTAATCCCAGCACTTTGGGAGGCCTAGGTGGGTGGGCCATCTGAGGTCAGGAGTTGGAGACCAGCCGGGCCAACATGGTGAAACCCCGTCTCTACTAAAAAATACAAAAATTACCGTGGCGTGGTGGCGGGTGCCTGTAGTCCCAGCTACTTGGGAGGCCGAGGTGGGAGAATTGCTTGGCCCCGGGGGGCGGAGGTTGCAGTGAGTGGAGATCGCGCCACCGCACTCCAGCCTGGCTGACGGAGCGAGACTCTGTCTCAAAAATAAATAAATAAATAAATAATAAAAATAAAAAATTATGGCCAGGTGTAGTGGCTCACTCCTGTAGTCCCAGATACTCAGGTACTCCCAGCTGAGGCAGGAGAATCCCTTGAGCCCAGGAGGTGGAGGCTGCAGTGAGCTACGATAGCACCACTACACTCCAGCCTGGGGGACAGAGCGAGACCCTGTCTCAAAAGCAGACGACAGAGACACCTCCGTGAAGCGATGCTGTGATCCTTCTCGGATCATCCCCTCACCCCTGCCACATCTAATCCTCCCCCTGTGATCGCCCTCTCACCTTTCAGGGGAAAAAGAGAGGAGAGAAAGGTCACTGAGTCCTATAGAGAGACACAGTTACCGGTTACAGGATGAGATCCAGGGCCAGACGGACGTGTCCCCGTTTAGCCTGACCCAGCACACCCGACACCCCAGCCCCAGCCCTGCTAGGGTGAGCTATGCGGGGAGTGGCAGCGGCACCCCCACAGGCACGGCCAGGAGAGACGGGCGTGTGGCCTGGGGCAGGCTGGCAGCAGGCGGCAGGGGGTCCCTTCTGTGACCAAAGCATCTGCCCCTCTGGCGTTCGGAGTCATCAGGGGGTTCAGGCTGCACGAGAAAGATGGAGACAAGCTTATCTCGTCCTCACCGGGCACAGCCACCTGGCTGGGTGTCACTGAAACCTCCCTCAAGCTCGTCAAATGTGCAGGCAGCATTTTCCTATCAGGGCCTTCCTTCCTTGGGGTGAGAATGAGGTCTTGGACTCCGAAAGTAGGGTGCCTCTGTCCCTGACCCTTTGTGTTCAAAATCTGGCAACGCTTGCTGAAGGAAGTCCAGGCTTTTCTTTTAAAAAAAAAAAAAAACTTTTTTAGGCCAGTCGCTATGGCTCACACCTGTAATCCCAGCACTTTGGGAGGCTGAGGCGGGCAGATTGCGAGGTCAGGAGTTCGAGACCAGCCTGATCAACGTGGTGAAACCCCGTCTCTACTAAAAATACAAAAATTAGCCAGGCCTGGTGGCGCGTCCCTGTAATCCCAGCTACTTGGGAGGCTGAGGCAGGAGAATCACTTGAACCCGCAAGGTGGAGGTTGCAGTGAGCCGAGATTGCACCACTGCACTCCAGCCTGGACGACAAAGACAGACTCCATCTCAAAAAGAAAGAGAAAGAAAGAAAGAGAGAGAGAGAGAGAGAAAGGGAAGGAAGGAAGGAAGGAAGGAAGG
>NC_045454.1:50310694-50318608 GCF_002776525.5 Piliocolobus tephrosceles
AAGGGAAGGAAGGAAGGAAGGAAGGAGGAAGGAAGGAAGGAAGGAAGGAAGGAAGGAAGGAAGGAAGGAAGGAAGGAAGGAAGGAAGGAGGGAGAAAGAAAGGAAGGAGGGAGGGAGGGAAAGAGGATCACACACTGCGTGGCCTTCTGTGTTTGGCATCTCTCACTGAGCGTGAAGTCCTTAAGATGCGTCCACAGCCAGGCACGGTGGCTCACACCTGTAATCCCAGCACTTTGGGAGGCCAAGGCGGGCAGATCACGAGGTCAGGAGATCGAGACCATCCTGGCTAACACGGTGAAACCCCGTCTCTACTAAAAATACAAAAACAATTAGCTGGGTGTGGTGGCGGGCTCCTGTAGTCCCAGCTACTCGGGAGGCTGAGGCAGGAGAATGGCGTAAACCCAGGAGGCGGAGCTTACAGTGAGCTGAGATCACGCCACTGCACTCCAGCCTGGGTGACAGAGCGAGATTCTGTCTCAAAAAAAAAAAAACAAAAAGAAAAGAAAAAAGATGCATCCACATTGTGGCCTATGTCAGAGCCACGCTCCTTTTCATGGCTGAGTAATATTCCAGTGTGTGGACGGGCCACACTGTTTGCCCACACCCCCGTCAATGGGCTCCTGGGCTGTCTCCGCCTGTGGCTGTTGGGAATGGCGCTGCTGTGAACCTGGGTGTGCCAGCCTCTTCTTATATCTCCCCTCTCTCCTCCTTGTGCCCAAACACAGGTCTCCAAAGCGGCGTCTGACCTCATGAGCTACTGTGAACAGCACGCTCGGAACGACCCCCTGTTGGTCGGCGTCCCTGCCTCCGAGAACCCCTTTAAGGACAAGAAACCTTGTATCATTTTATAACTGTGTTCTGTATGTGCGCTCTCTCTCTCGCTCTCTCTCTCTTGCTCTCTCTCGCTCTCGCTCTCTCGCTCGCTCTCTCTCTCTCTCTGTGTCTCAGGCAGGCCACCATTCAGTAATTAGCTCAAACAAAACATCTCAAGTCCCCAAAACGTTTAATTCCAAAAGAAATCCACCCTTCCCCCCCAAAAAAGGCGTTCCCACTGCCTGGATGGGGTAGAATGTACCTTGTAGATGTAGATGGGGTTTCGGGTCCGACCCCATGGCCCTCTCAGTTTGGGCAAAGCCAGGATGGAGGCTTTACGGCCACTTCCTGTTCGGTATAACTGAAATCCTCCAGTGGCGTGGTAACCATTTGTAAGAATCTCAATGGCCGTTTCGATGGTGGACGCAGCGCCGAGGGGGAAAGGGAGGTGACTCCGCCCGGTGGCAGTAGTTCCGGGAGAACTGGCCGTTTGTAGAAAGACTTCACGGGGTCACTGAGATGCTTTGCGTTGTTTTTAAGTAGAGGTAAAATTGAGGTGGGGGGAGGTGACATCGTGAACTTTTTTTGGAAATATCTCTCCGTTTAAACAATTGTTATTCCATATGGCTAAACTCGGATTGTGATGGTTGAGCCCGTCGCTAAGCTGTACCATCAGGCAATGAACGCACGATGGACCGTGGGGGTCGGGAGGGGGCTTCGTCTATGAAGAGTTGCCAAGTGTGACTCCCCTGCATGATTTTCGCCATGGGTCCTTTCTTCAGGGTCCCCTCTGTGCCAGAAACGGGTTTTCGGGACTTGCCCAAGGGGAGCGGTCACCGGCCCGGCCCATCCTGTTTTTGGATTTTTTTTTTTTTTTTTTTTTGAGATGAAATTTCGCTCTGGTTACCCAGGCTGGAGTGCAGTGGCACGATCTCGGCTCCCTGCAACCTCTGCCTCCCGGGTTCAAGCGATTCTCCTGCCTCAGCCTCCTGAGTAGCTGAGACTACAGGTGCGCGCCACCGAGCCTGGCTAATTTTTGTATTTTTAGTAGAGATGGGGTTTCACCATATTGGCCAGGATGGTCTCGAACTCCTGACCTCGTGATTCCCCCGCCTCAGCCTCCCAAAGTGCTGGGATTACAGGCGTGAGCCACCGCGCCCGGCGTGTTTTCAGCACGAGGCATCTGTGTGTGGCCGGGAGAGGCTTTGACCGTCCTTGGCTCTTCTGGCTTGTTCTACCCTCTGACATCCACCATAGACATTTCTCAAACAGAAATGCAGGCTGGGGAGCCGTGGCGGGGCGGGGGCTACCCTGTGCTGCTGTGTATACAAAGTTGTTCCATGATCTTGAAGTGACTTTGAAGGACGCTGGGAGGTGAGACGTTCTCCCGGAGATCGAAACGTCTGCTCAAAACGTTGCCCTGTCGCTCGAACCCAATCTTTTTGCTTTTCCACCCCGTGCAACCCCGGACGGCTGCCGGGAGATGCGTTAGGCGCAGAACGGGTCACTCCTCCCAGCGGCAAGTGGAAATCGAAGATGCCGTGGGGTTGGGGGAAGGCTTCTGAAAGACGACTGTGTCCTCCTCTGCGGCACAGACGGGAGCAGGTGCAGCCACATCCTCCCGGGCCTGCTGGCATCACCTGGGGCCACACCTGAGCCGGACCCTGAGCCGGACCCCGAGCCACCGGGACCCCACACAGCCCTGATCGCAGGAGGCCTGGCCGCCCTGACCCCTCTCCACGGGGCTGGCCCAGAAGCAAGTAGTAGAAAAAACAAAAAAACTAGCCCAGCCCTGTGCCTCCAGTCCCAGTGGAAATGGGTGTCTAAGGACCCGTGCGGAGAGGGTTCCTGGACGGCTGCCCAGGTCCTCTGTGCAGGCCCATGGGGTGGGGATCCCTGCTCAGCTCCCTTCCTGGGGCGACTGCCGGGGTTCCCACCTCACAAGGCTAGGGGGCTCTGTGTTGCAGGTGCAGGGAGAGTGACCTTAACTCCTCAACCTCGGGCGGCTCCTACAGGCAACAGCTGGGCTCCCCACCCCTGGCACCCAGCTCTCTACGGCCGGTCCGGGAGGGCTGGGGCTTCGGGGAGCCCTCCCCACGGAACCTGCTGTTGGCCCAGGAGAGCCCCGGAGCCTCCCCGGAGACTGCAGCCTCCTGTGGTTGGGCTGGGAGCCGGCGGGGCTTGGGGTGTGGGCGTCCCCACCACCCATAGCAGGAATGGCAGGAAGAGACAAGTCAGTTCCAGAAACCCTGGGAGGACCCCAGGCAGGGAGACCCCGCCTGCCTCCACCCTTCCCAACGAGCCATCTTGGTAACTGGGAACAAACACACCCCAGCCCGTTTTTCCTTAAAAGAGGCCTTAATCCCCAAGCCCCCGCTGCCAGGGCAGAGGGAGGAGGGGGCACAGCTGTGCCAAGCCCAGTCCCACTGGTGTGTCCTAACGATGTGACCCCAGAAATGCCAGCGGGGAACGGAGGCCGCTGCAGAGACACGGCCCAGGCAGCCGGGCCTCCTAGGCTGGTGGAGATGGTGGGGTTAAATCCCGGCTTCCAGGGACTCTTAGCTCCAAAGGCCCCTAAAGCCACGTCCTCCCGCCCCACAGACGGGACCCTGCACAGAAGTCAGAGAGCCTGGGGTCCAAGCATTCTAGGTAAACTGAGGCTCAGCGAGGGGAAGGACAGGCTGGCCTCTCCTTCACTATCCACAGGGCCTTGGGTTCCCTGAACTATCTGAACCCCACCGTCTCCCGGACCCCAGGGAGGTGGCCATTGCCAGAAGCCTGTGAGTTTTCTAGCTTGGGGGATAAAAAAAATTCTCCCCTTTTTTTTCTTGTAGAGTAAACCTCAGTGACCACAGTGTGGAAAATGCTTTTGCAGACGAGCGCACACACCAAGCGCCGCGCCTGCTTTTCTGCCGGGAATCCCCGGGGTGAACGCGTTTTACGGGCATTTCCAGGAGCCTGCGTGCACCTCCAGATGCGGGGCTGGCGGGCGGGGGTGGCAGCAGCAGCTCTAGCCTTGGGGACACCAGCGTCTCTCAGCCACGCCAGGGGAAAAGAGAGTTAAGGACACTCACCCCCACCCACGCGCACGCACACACAAGGCAGCGTCGGGCGGGGGGAGCAAGAAGGCCGTTTCTCCTTCTGCCGCCTGGGTCTCTGACGGGCCTTCCCCGGTCCTGAGCGAGAAACCAGTTGCCGGGTGAAGGGCCACAGCGGGCCAGGCCCCAACCCTGTCGTGACCCCCCGGGCACCTTCCCGGACCAGCGCCGCCTACCCTGCCCTCCTCTCTCCAGGAAGGAGCCAGAACACGCACCCCTGTCCCATCCTCCCCAGGGGTAACCCCAGGCCAAGCACAGATAGCTCAGCTGGGACCTCTGGCCTCTGGGGACATGAACAGGGCGTCTGGGCCGGGCGGAAGGTGCTGCACTTTCCCTCTCTCTGCGTGGTCCCTTTGACGGGCCGGCCACCGTGTCCGGGGTGCAACGCTAGGCCTCCAGGCCAGGCATCCATCTCCAAGTTAACAGGCCCTATCCTGCCCCAGCTCTGGGCAGGTAGGAGGGGCCATCACACACCTGCCCAGGCGTGAGTGACCCGGGAGGGGGCTTCTGGGCGGAGGTGGAGCCACCACGCCCTTCATCAAGGGGTCACTTTTTTTTTTTTTTTTTTTTTGAGACCCAGTCTCGCTCTGTCGCCCAGGCTGGAGTGCAGTGGCCGGATCTCAGCTCACTGCAAGCTCCGCCTCCCAGGTTCACGCCATTCTCCTGCCTCAGCCTCCCTAGTAGCTGGGACTACAGGCGCCTGCCACCGCACCCGGCTAGTTTTTTGTATTTTTAGTAGAGACGGGGTTTCACCGGGTTAGCCAGGATGGTCTCCATCTCCTGACCTCGTGATCCGCCCGTCTCGGCCTCCCAAAGTGCTGGGATTACAGGCTTGAGCCAGCGCGCCCGGCCAGGGGTCACTTATTAAAAGTCCTCGGGCCCTCTGCACAGAAGCCATACGCCGGCCAACCGCGCCTCCTCTGTCCACGGAACCGTTGCGATCTAATCTTTGTAAAGACCCGTCTCCTGTTTCCAGCCGCCACCTGTGGTTCTAGCAGGTTCTATGCCATCTGCATTGGGATGTCTGGTTGTTTTTATTTCTGACTTTTTTAAAATTCCAGGTGTGCCGCACCCACTTTCTCGCAGTGTTTTATTATTGTGTGGAGTTGTTGATACAATGTGAATTCATACACAATAAACAGACTCACTCTTCCTTTTCTCCTGGCTCTAGGCTGTTCCTTCTCTCCCTGGCCCGGGGCTTGCTGGGGAGGGAGCTCTTAGCATGCAAGCAAATGCCCCGGGCTTGGCTGCAGGCATGGGGACCCAAGGCCCCACACCATCCCGTCCACCCTCCCTTCACTGGCCCAGGGAAGAGGTAACAGGAGGGGACCCCCAGGGCTGCACCACAAACCAGGAACGCTCAGGCCCCACGGGCTTTAGGATTTGTACTTAGAAAATCTAGGAGGGACCGGGTGTGGTGGCTTAGGCCTGGAATCCCAGCACTTTGGGAGTCCGAGGCGGGCGGATCACGTGAGGTCAGGAGTTCGAGACCAGCCTGGCCAACACAGTGAAACGATGTCTCTACTAAAACTACAAAAATTAGTCAGGTGTGATGGCACATGATTATAATCCCAGCTACTCAAGAGGATGAGGCAGGAGAACTGCTTGAACCCAAGAGGCAAAAGCTGCAGTGAACCAAGATCATGCCACTGCACTCCAGCCTGGGCAACAGATTAAGACTCATCTCAAAAAAAAAAAAAAAAAAAAAAAGCCAGGCACAGTGGCTCACACGTGTAATCCCAGCACTTTGGAAGGCCAAGGAGGGCAGATCATGAGGTCAGGTGTTCGAGACCAGCCTGGCCAACATGGCGAAATCCTGTCTCTACTAAAAATGCAAAAAAAAAATTAGCTAGGCGTGGTGGTGGGCGCCTGTAGTCCCAGCTACTCGGGAAATTGAGGCAGGATAATCGCTTGAACTTGGGAGGCAGAGGTTGCAGTGAGCCAAGACTGCACTCCAGCCTGGGAAACAGAGTAAGACTCCATCTTAAAAAAAAAAAGTAAAAGAAAAAGAAAAAGAAAATCTAAGAGGAAGGTCGGGCTCAATGGCTCATGCTTATAATCCCAGCACTTTGGGAGGCCAAGGTGGACAGATCACCTGAGGTCAGGAGTTTGAGACCAACCTGGGCGATACAGTGAAACCCTGTCTCTACTAAAAATACAAAAATTAGGCTGGGTGCAGTGGCTCACGCCTGTAATCCCAGCACTTTGGGAGGCCAAGGGAGGTGTATCACCTGAGGTCGGGAGTTCGAGACCAGCCTTAATATGGAGAAATCCCGTCTCTACTAAAAATACAAAATTAGTCGGGTTTGGTGGTACATGTCTGTAATCCCAGCTACTCAGGAGGCTGAGTAAGGAGAATTGCTTGAACCTGGGAGGCGGAGGTTGTGGTGAGCCAACATCGCACCATTGCACTCCAGCCTGGGCGACAAGAGTGAAACTCCGTCTCCAAAAAAAGAAAAGAAAAGAAAGTGCTTTGGCGGCTGTGCGCGGTGGCTCATGCCAGCCATCCCAGCACTTTGGGACGCCAACCAAGGCAGGCGGATCACCTGATGTCAGGAGTTCGAGACCAGCCTGGCCAACATGGTGAAACCCCGTCTCTATTAAAAGTACCAAAATCAGCTGGGAGTAAAGGCAGGCATCTGTAATCCCAGCTACTCAGGAGGCTGAGGAACAAGAATCGCTTGAACCTGGGAGGCGAAGGTTGCAGTGAGCCGAGATGGCACTACTGCACTCCAGCCTGGGCCACAGGAGCGAGACTCCATCTCAGAAATAAATAAATAAATAAATAAATAAATAAATAAATAAATAAATAAATAAATAAAACAAAATGTAAAATGTAGGAGTTGTGGAACCATCAGCTCTATGTAGTTCCAGGACAGTGTCATCACCTCAAAGATGTCCCATCCACATCAGCAGTCAGCCTCTGCCCTCCCCAGTCACAGGCCACCTCGAATCCCTTTCCTGTCTCTGTGGATTAGCCTGTCTTTTGCATTTCACATAAATGGGATCATGTATTGTGTGGCCTTTTATATCTGGCACTGCTCCCTGGCCGTGATGTCCTCAGGGTCCATCCAGGCGCGGGCCTATGTCAGAGCTTTCTTCCTTTTCATGGCTGAGCAATATTCCTTTCTCTGGACGGACCACCTTGTATGTATCCATTATGATTGGTATTTAAGGACATGGAAGATGCTTAAATATTAGGTTGGTGCAAAAGTAATTGAGGTTTTCAACTTTTTAATGGCAAAATCGCAATTACTTTTGCACCAACCTAATAATATAGTCATTGAAAAACTTACATGCAAAATCGTACACATTACTAGCAACTGTTTTTTTGTTTTGTTTTGTTTTAATGCACAGAAAAAAAGACATGGGAAATAAGCCAAAAGGGTTTACCACTTCTTTTCCTGGTTCCCAAAACAAAATATAATCATTATAGAAGTTATATAAAATAATACAGTATTTAAAAGTCGTCTTTAGGCTGGGCACAGTGGCTCACGCCTGTAATCCCAGCACTTTAGGAGGCCGAGGCCGAGGCTCACCCAGCTACTTGGGAGGCTGAGGCAGGAGAATCACTTGATCCAGGGAGGCAGAGGTTGCGGTGAGCCAAGACCGTGCCGTTGCACTCCAGCCTGGGCAACAAGAGTGAAGCTCCAACTAAAAAAAAAAAAAAATTTTCTTTTAAAGTCACCCTTAATTTACCTTTTTTTTTACTTTTAAATGAAAAAAAAAAAAAAAAGAAAAGAATATATCCAGCCTTGCATGGTGGCTCATGCCTATAATCCCAGCACGTTGGAAGGCCAAGGCAGGTGGATCACTTGAGGTCAGGAGTTCAAGACCAGCCTGGCCAACACGGAGAAACCTTGTCTCTACTAAAAAAAAAAAAAAAAAAATTAGCCGGGCGTGGTGGTGCATACCTATAATCCTAGCTAGTCAGGAGACTGAGGCAGGAGAATCGCTTGAACCCAGGAGGTGGAGGTTGCAGTGAGCTGAGATAACACCACTT
>NC_045454.1:50319008-50326505 GCF_002776525.5 Piliocolobus tephrosceles
CAAGTGATTCTCCTGCCTCAGCCTCCCGAGTAGCTGGGATTACAGGCATGCACCACCACACCCGGCTAATTTTGTATTTTTAGTAGAGATGGGATTTCGCCATGTTGGTTAGGCCGGTCTTGAACTCCCGACCTCAGGTGATCCGTCTGCCTCAGCCTCCCAAAGTGCTGGCATTACAGGCCTGAGCCACCGCACCCAACTTACATGTTAATTTCTGTACATACACTTGTATGTGTATGTGCATTCGAGCATATGTGTGTGTACCTGTCCCTAGAATTATAAGACATTCGTATTTCCTCATATGTAAAATGCCTATTCATACTTTTTGTTTCCTTTTTTTTTTTTTCTTGAGACAGGGTCTGCTGGCTCTGTCGCCCGGGGCTGGAGTTCAGTGGTGCTATCATAGCTCACTGCAGCCTTGATCTCCCAAATTCAAGCAATCCTCCCACGTCAGCCTCCCAAGTAGCTGGGACTACAGGGAAACACCACCACGCTCAGCTAATTTTTAAAAAAAATTTTAAAGATAGGTTCTCACTGTGTTGCCCAGGCTGGTCTCCAACTCCTGGGCTCAAGTGATCCTCCTATCTTGGCCTCCTAAAGTGCTGGGATTGCAGGCATGAGCCACTGCACCTGACCTGTTTATTTCCTAATTAAATAACTTGCCTATTTCTTTTGGATTAAAGACACTTTTTACGCAGGCTTGTTAATTCTGATCTATTATAGGTGTTGCAAATATTTTCTCCTAGGCTATCATTTAGGTTTTTATCTCTGGCACCCAAAACTGATCAACACGTTCCTTTCTAGATTCTCTAGGTTTTGTGACATGTTTAGTTAGAAAACTGTTCCACAAACTAAGATTTAAAATGATACATCCTGTCTGGGCAGGGTGGTTCATGCCTGTTCATCCCAGCACTTTGGGAGGCCAAGGCAGGCAGATCATCTGAGGTCAGGAGTTCGAGATCAGCCTGGCTAACATGGCAAAACCCTGTCTCTACTAAAAATACAAAAATTAGCTGCACGTGGTGATGCACACCTGTAGTCCCAGCTGCTTGGGAGGCTGAGGCAGGAGAATCACTTGAACCGGGGAGGCAGAGGTTTCAGTTAGCTGAGATCGAGTCACTGCACTCCAGCCTGGGTGACAGAGTGAAACTGTCTCAAAAAAAAAAAAAAAAAAAAAAAAAAGTTGGGCAGGGCGCAGTGGCTCATGCCTGTAATCCCAGCACTTTGGGAGACCAAGGAGGGTGGATCACAAGGTCAGGAGATCGAGACCATCCTGGCGAACATGGCAAAACCCGTCTCTACTGCAAATACAAAAAACTAGCCCGGCGAGGTGGCGGGCGCCTGCAGTCCCAGCTACTCCAGAGGCTGAGGCAGGAGAATGGCGGGAACCCGGGAGGCGGAGCTCGCAGTGAGCAGAGATCGAGCCACTGCACTCCAGCCTGGGCGACAGAGGGAGACTAGACTATGTCTTAAAAAAAAAAAAAAAAAGTTGTACATATACAGCATGGAATACTACGCAGCCATAAAAAGGAATGAGATCATGTCCTTTGCAGGGACGTGGATGGAGCTGGAAGCATTATCTTCAGCAAACTAACCCAGGAACAGAAAATCAAACACCGCACGTTCTCACTTATAAGTGGAAGCTGAACACGGAGAACACATGGACACAGGGAGGGGAACATCACACATTGGGGCTGTTGGGCAGTGAGGGGAGGGGGAGGGAGAGGGAGAGCTCCAGGATGAAGGGCTGGCGCATGTGGGGGCTTTTTGTTTGTTTGAGACGGAGTCTTGCTGTGTCATCCAGGCTGGAGTGCAATGGCGCAATCTCAGCTCACCGCAACTTCCACCTCCCGGGTTCAAGAGATTCTCCTGCCTCAGCCTCCTGAGTAGCTGGGATTCCAGGCGCCCACCACTCCTGGCTAATTTTTGTATTTTTAGTAGAGATGGGGGTTTCACCGTGTGGGTCAGGCTGGTCTCGAACTCCTGACCTCAAGCAAGGCACCCGTCTCGGCCTCCCAAAGTGCTGGGATTACAGGCGTGAGCCACTGCGCCCGGCAATACGTGAGGCTTAATACCTAGGTGACGGGTTGACGGGTGCAGCAAACCACCATGGTACATGTTTACCTATGTAACAAACCTGCAGGCTTGTTAATTCTGATCTGTTACAGGTGTTGCAAATATTTTCGCCTAGACTATCGTTTAGATCTGCACATGTATCCCAGACTTAAAATTAAGTTTTATTAATTTTTTTTTAAAAAAGGGCCAGGCATGGTGGCTCACGCCTGTAATCCCAGCACTTTGGGAGGTCAAGTCAGGTGGATTGTGAGGTCAGGAGATCGAGAGCATCCTGGCTGACACGATGAAACCCCATCTCTACTAAAAATACAAAAAATTAGCCGGGCGTGGTGGCAGGGGCCTGTAGTCCCAGCTACTCGGGAGGCTGAGGCAGGAGAATGGTGTGAATCCGGGAGGCGGAGCTTGCAGTGAGCCGAGATCGCGCCACTGCACTCCAGCCTGGGCGACAGAGCGAGATTCCGTCTCAAAAAAAAAAAAAAAAAGAATCCAATTCCTCGTCTTACCCAGCGTGGAGGGGCTCACATCCCTTGGTGCGGGGCCCCTTCCTCCACCTTCACGGCCAGGAGCACAGCCTCTTCCAGTCTCTCTTATGAGGGACCTTGTGAGGACGCTGGGTGCCCCAGATCATCCAGGCTGCTCTCCCATCTCAGAGTCCTTCACTCAAACGCACCTGTAGAGTCTCTGTTGCTGTGGAAGGTGACACACCCCCGGGTTCAGGGAATTAGAACAAGGACATCTTTGGGGGCCGCTATTCAGCCAGCCACAGCTTGGGTTCCCCAGAGGCCAGGAGCCTGAGACAGAAGGTTCATGTGCTCTTGTTTGCTGGGGGAGTCTGGTCTGGTCCTCCGTAGGAGAGGGTGGGACCAGGATAATGAAGCAGGGAGCGACAGCAGGCCCGTAAGAGGGTGTCACTGCCTCAGCCTTGGGTTAATATAGGCGCCCTTGTTCCCACAAACTCACGGAGGCGGTGTCTCAGGGCCCAGCAGGCGGGAGGAGGTTGACTCGCTGTCTCCTCACTGGCCACAGGCTCACCTCCGCCCTGCCTGGTTGTGGCTGCCTGTGTGCAGAGGGGAGCTCAGGTGCACAGCTCACACCCGAGTGACATCCGTCAACACCTGTCGGGAGCTAGCCTGTGAGTGGGTGAGGTCGAGAGTCTCTGCAGGGGAGCATCAGAGGGTCTCATCCCAGGACCGGCCACAAAATTTGCAGGGCTCAGTAGAAAATGAAAACACGGGGCCCTTTTTCAAAAGTGTTTAAGAATGTCAAGACAACGACAGCATTAAACCAAGTGTGGGGCCCTTCCGACCACAGGGCCCTTCCGATCGTGGGGCTCTGGGTGACTCACAAGTCACACACCCATGAAGTTGGCCCTGTCTCATACACCCACCAAAATGTTTTTCAGATAGTGCAGAAGGGGTTTGCTTAAGCTCTTAGGACAGAAAAAAAAGTCACAACAGATTGAAGTCATTAAACATATACAGCCTTAACTGGCCAGGTGCGGTGGCTCACTCCTGTAATCCCAGCACTTTGGGAAGCCAAGGTGAGTGGATCACCTGAGGTCAGGAGTTCAAGACCAGCCTGACCAACGTGGAAAAACCCTGTCTCTACTAGAAGTACAAAATTAGCCGGATGCAGTGATGCCTGCCTGTAATCCCAGCTACTCGGGAGGCAGAAGCGGGAGAATCGCTTGAACCCGGGAGGCAGAGATTACAGTGAGCTGAGATCACACCATTGCAACAAGAGAAAAACTCCAGCTCAAAAAACCTTCCCCTTATGATGTGCTCACTTCAGCAGCACGTATTCAAAAAGTTGGAAGGATACAAAGATTACCATTGCTCCTGCGTAAGGATGACATGAAGCATTTCATATTTTTAAAAAAGAAATAATAATTTTAAAATTTAAAAACTTACCCTTATATGAGGTCCTCAGAGTCGTCAGAGTCACAGAGACAGAAAGTAAAAGGGTGAGTGCCAGGGGCTGGGGAGGGGGATGGGGAGTGAGTGTTTCGTGGGGACGGAGTTTTAGTTTGGGAAGAGGAAAAAGTTCTGGAGAATTGGCCGGGTGCGGTGGCTCTGCCTGGAATCCCAGCACTTTGGGAGGCTGAGGCAGGCCGATCAGCTGAGGTTGGGAGTTCGAGACCAGCCTGACCAACATGGAGAAACCCTGTCTCTACTAAAAATATAAAATTAGCCGGGCATGGTGGCCCATGCCTGTAATCTCAGCTACTTGGGAGGCTGAGGCAGGAGAATCACCTGAACCCAGGAGGCAGAGGTTGCAGTGAGCAAGATGGCGCCATTACACTCCAGCCTGGGCAACAGGAGTGAAACTCTGTCTCAAAAAAACAAAAAAATTAGCTGGACTAGTGGCCGGCACCTTTAGTCCCAGCTGCTCAGGAGGCGGAGGCACGAGAATCACTTGAACGCGTGGGGGTGGGGGATCGTGGGGGAGTGTGGTACAGAGTTTGTAGTGAGCCTAGTTTGTGCCATTAGCCTGGGCGACAGAGCGAGACTCCGTCTCAACAAAAAAAAAAAAAAGAAGAAGAGTAGTTTCTTTTTTTTTTTTTTTTTTAGAGACGGAGTCACGCTCTGTCGCCCAGGCTGGAGTGCAGTGGCCGGATCTCAGCTCACTGCAAGCTCCGCCTCCCGGGTTCACGCTATTCTCCTGCCTCAGCCTCCCGAGTAGCTGGGACTACAGGCGCCGCCACCACGCCCGGCTATTTTTTTTGTATTTTTAGTAGAGACGGGGTTTCCCCGTGTTAGCCAGGATGGTCTCGATCTCCTGACCTCGTGATCCGCCCGTCTTGGCCTCCCAAAGTGCTGGGATTACAGGCGTGAGCCACCACGTCCCGGCCAGAATAGTTTCTAATCCCATCCAGGTTGCTGCAAATGCCATTATTTCATTCCTTTTTATGGCTGGGTTTCTTTATCCACTTGTGGATTGATGGGCATTTACATGGTTAATTTCATACTGTGTGTATTTTACCATAAAACCAAAAACAAAACAAAAGCCTCACCCAATATCCACCTGAAGGGCTAACACTAAAAGACGTGTTGATGAGGATATGGAGCAACCAGAAGTCCCAGAGCTTGTCGGTGCGAGTGCGAGATGGCACCACCACTCTGGAAAACGGTCTTGGTAGTTTCTCTGTCACACTAAATACACCTACTCCATGACCCAGCAATTCCGCTCGTTGGTGTTTAACCGAGAGAAATAAAAGTGTATGTCTGGGCCGGGCCCAATGGCTCCCGCCTGTAATCCCAGCACTTTGGGAGGCCGAGACGGGCGGATCGCAAGGTCAGGAGATCGAGACCATCCTGGCTAACACGGGGAAACCCCGTCTCTACTAAAAATACAAAACATTAGCCGGGCGTGGCGGCAGGCGCCTGTAGTCCCAGCTACTCAGGAGGCTGAGGCAGGAGAATGGCGTGAACCCGGGAGGCGGAGCTTGCAGTGAGCCGAGATTGCACCACTGCACTCCAGCCTGGGCAACAGAGCGGGAATCTGTCCCAAAAAAAAAAAAAAAAAAAACAGGAAACATCTCAGGCATTCGGCAGCAGATGAGTAGATAAACAAACTGTGATCCATTCATACCACGGAATAGCACTCAGCGAGAAAAAGGAACAAACTGCCAAGTGCCATCATGGATGACTCACAGGAACTTCAGCCTGAGTGAACCAAGCCTTCCACAAGAGGACAGGTGGTATGATTCCATTCATGTGAAATCCTGAAACAGGCAAACCTTGTACACAGGCTGTGTGGTCAGAAGAGTAATGGCTCCCAAAGATACCTGTGTCCTAATCCCAGAACCTGTGAATACCTTTCACGAGATAAAAGGGACTTGGCAGATGTGACTACATTAAACATCTTGCCTGGATTGGCCGGGCACGGTGGCTCACACCTGTAATCCCAGCACTTTGGGAGGCCAAGGTGGGTGGATCACCTGAGGTCAGGAGTTCGAGACCAACCTGGCCAACATGGCGAAACCCCGTCTCTACTAAAAATACAAAAATTAGCCGGGCGTGGTGGTGCATGCCTGCTGAGGCAGGAAAATCACCTGAACCTGGGAGGCAGAGGTTGCAGTGAGCTGAGATCGCACCATTGCACTCCAGTCTGGGTGACAGAGGGAGACTCCGTCTCAAAAAAAAAAATCTTGCCTGGATTGGCCAGCGCAGTGGCTCAAGCCTGCAATTCCAGCACTTTGGGAGGCCGAGGTGGGTGGATCACCTGAGGTCAGGAGTTCGAGACCAGCCTGACCAACATGGTGAAACCCCATCTCTACTGAAAATACAAAAATTAGCCAGATGTGGTGGTGGGCACCTGTAATCCCAGTTACTCAGGAGGCTGAGGCAGGAGAATCGCTTGAACCCAGGAGGCGGAGGTTGCAGTGAGCCGAGATGGCGCCACTGTGCTCCAGACTGGCGACAGAGCGAGACTCTGTCTCAAAACACCAAAAAAAAAAAAATCAAAGATCTTGTCTGGATTATCCAGGTAGGCCCAATGTCATCACGGGGTCCTTGTAAGAGGGTAGCAGGAAGGTCAGTCAGAGAAGGAGACATAACAACAGAAACAAAAGAGGCTAGAGGGATGCGAAGCAGAGTTGTACAAGTAGCCCCTGGAAGCTGGAATACACCAGGAAACAAGTGAAACAGCCTCCACACTACAATTCCAACTGGAAAAGATTCCGCAAAAGGCAAAGCTATACATGAGTAAAAAGATCAGTGGTGGGCTGGGCGCGGTGGCTCACTCCTGTCATCCCAGCACTTTGGGAGGCCGAGGAGGGCAGATCATCTGAGGTTGGGAATTCGAGACCAGCCTGACCAACATGGAGAAACCCCGTCTCTACTAAAAATACAGAATTAGCCGGGCGTGATGGTGCGTGCCTGTAATCCCAGCTACTCGGGAGGCTGAGGCAGGAGAATCGCTTGAACCCGGGAGGCGGAGGTTGCAGTGAGTCCAAATGGCACCACTGCACTGCAGCCTGGGTGACAGAACGAGACTCCGTCTAAAAAAAAAACCCAGGTTGAAGGAAGTGGGGTTAAGGATGAATAGGTGGAGCACAGAGGATTTGGGGGGCAGTGAAAGTACTCTATGTGACACTGTCGTGGTGGATATGTAACCTCATGCATTAGGTAAAACCCGCAGAACACAGACCTCCAAGGGTGACCTCTAATGTAAACGCTGGACTGGGCTGGGTCCAATGCAGAATGCAGACATCCTGCCTCTGCAAAGCAAAGAAGGGTCCATGCCACAGATGCCACAGAGCGCAGATTCATAAAGGGAGGGCACGATGGCCTCCGCAACCAGGCCGGAGAAGCACAGCCACATTAAGCATACATTGCCTCCCAAATCCAAGGAGATGCATTTGGCGTTGTGCCTTCTCTTTGGTTGTGGGAAGGGCCGGAGGCAATACTTAGTCTTTCA
>NC_045454.1:50326605-50328384 GCF_002776525.5 Piliocolobus tephrosceles
CTAGTTTTTTGTATTTTTTAGTAGAGACGGGGTTTCACCCTGTTAGCCAGGATGGTCTCGATCTCCTGACCTTGTGATCCGCCCGTCTCGGCCTCCCAAAGTGCTGGGATTACAGGCTTGAGCCACCGTGCCCGGCCAGAAAGTTTGTTTTCATACTAAAGGGTAAAAGAGCCATTTAAAGGCATCTTATCTAAACAGAGACTTTTTAAAATTATTTTTTATTTTTTTTGAGACAGAATCTCACTCGGTTGACCAGGCTGGAGTGCAGTGGTGCAATCTCGGCTCACTGCAACCTCTGCCTCCTGGGTTCAAGTGATTCTCCTGCCTCAGCCTCCCGAGTAGCTGGGATTACAGGCGCGCACCACCACCCCTGGCTAATTTTTGTATTTTTAGTAGAGACGGGGTTTCACCGAGTTAGCCAGGCTGGTCTCCAACTCCTGACCTCAAGTGATCCACTCACCTTGGCCTGCCAAAGTGCTGGGATTACAGGCATGAGCCACTGCGCCCAGCCATAAGCAGAGGCTTTAAACCTGTCCTCTGGACTTCTGTCTCTGACCCACTCCAGCCTCAAATCCCTCCCGCTGGGATCTTCCCTCTTTCAGAATCCTGGCCTGCTCTCCAGTTCCCAGCCCTTCTGGCCCGTCCACGTGATTCCCAGAAAGTCCTCCACAAGCAACGGGCAAGGCTCTGGAGCCCAGGCAGCCAATGAGGCGGACTCAGGGTTTACTCCACAGCCTCCCACACTCCCCCCACTACCGCCAGGGATCCAAAGGAAAGAGAAAAAATCCCACAAGGGACCTGGGAAGGCACAGCAAAGTCTCTGGGCTGGGGGCCTCCCCCTGGGCGGCCACGTCAGGTTCAGCACTTTCTGCAGTGCACTTGTGGCTGACTCGCAGCAGCCACCAGAGGGTTTACAGTGGAAAGAGTGATGTAGGGCCTCACGGGTGAGCCGGCCCTAAGAATGTGCCACTCTTTCCCGCCAACATTTATCACTCTAGGGAGAACTCCAAGCCAAGGTTGAGAAAGAAACGGTTCCAGGCCGGGCGCGGCAGCTCACACCTGTAATCCCAGCACTTTGGGAGGCCGAGACGGGCGGATCACGAGGTCAGGAGATCCTGGCTAACACGGTGAAACCCCGTCTCTACTAAAAATACAAAAAATTAGCCGGGCGTGCTCGCACGTGCCTGTAATCCCAGCTACTCAGGAGGCCGAGGCAGGAGAATCGCTTGAACCCGGAAGGCGGAGGTTGCAGTGAGCTGAGATCGCGCCACTCCACTCCAGCCTGGGCGACAGAGCGAGACTCTGTCTCGAAAAAAAAAAAAAAGAAGAAGAAGAAGAAGAAAGGAGGAATTCTCAGGCCGGAGTCCGAAAGTTTCATGGGACAGACAATCTGAGCAAAACTACAGGGTCAGAGCTGCAGACAGCCATCTAGCAGAAGGCATGTCACGGGCTGACCTGGGGATAAAAGAAAGCCAAAGTCGGCCGGGCGCGGTGGCTCACGCCTGTAATCCCAGCACTTTGGGAGGCCGAGGCGGGTGGATCACAAGGTCAGGAGATCGAGACCATCCTGGCTAAGACGGTGAAACCCCGTCTCTGCTAAAAATACAAAAAATTAGCCGGGCGCGTTGGCAGGCGCCTGTAGTCCCAGCTACTGGGGAGGCTGAGACAGGAGAATGGCCTGAACCCGGGAGGTGGAGCTTGCAGTGAGCCAGATCACGCCACTGCACTCCAGCCTGGGTGATGAGCAAGACTCCATCTCAAAAAAAAAAAAAAAAAAAG
>NC_045454.1:50328484-50330847 GCF_002776525.5 Piliocolobus tephrosceles
AAAAAAAAAAAAAAAAAAAAGCCAAAGTCCCATCCTTGGGTCATGGAGCTGCGCTCCCAGTCACATCCCCACACTGGGAGGAAGTGGTGGAAGCCGCCCTTTTCCGAGGCGCTCCTGTTGTCTATCCGGCAGCCTCCTCCCCACCACCTCTGGTGCAGTCATGTGCAGCAGGGGGAGGGAGGAAGTACGGTTCACGTCTGGTCTCTTTCCTGGCCAGCACACTTTTGAAACGTTCCCTCCCTGGGCTCTGGGAGGTTCTTTGTTTGCAGAAGACACCTGACGGTGAGAGAGCTGCACTGAGCTTGGACCCAGGATTGTGGAACCCACTGACTTCCCAAGACTGTTGCTGGAGGACCAGGACAAGGGGATGGCTCAGGAGTGAGCCTGCATGGCCCCTGCAAGCACTCAAGCAAGAGGCAGCAGCAAGGCCAAATGGAAACAGAACCGGCTAAGTAGCTTCTGCCACCAACTTGGCTGAGTGACTTTCTTTTTTTTTTTTTTTTTTTTTTAGATGGAATATTGCTCTGGTTGCCCAGGCTGGGGTGCAATGGCAAGATCTCGACTCACTACAACCTCCGCCTCCTGGGTTCAAGCAATTCTCCTGCCTCAGCCTCCCCAGTAACTGAGATTACAGGCACGCACCACCACGCCCAGCTAATTTTTTGTATTTTTAGTAGAGACGGCGTTTCTCCATGTTGGTCAGGCTGGTCTCGAACTCCCGACTTCAGGTGATCCACCCGCCTCAGCCTCCCAAAGTGCTGGGATTACAGGCATGACTCACCGTGCCCGGCCAGGAACTTTCGACAAGTCCTGGCTCCGCGTCAGTTTCCTCGTCTGTAAGGTGAGGATGAGTATTAGCATTAAGGTGGCTGTGAGGATATTAAATAGGCATTATGTACTTAAAAAGCATCCAATAAATAAAACTGGCTGATGGTCTTAAGATTCTCCAATGTACTCGATATCCAGCTGGCGTAAAGGACAGATCAATGACAGTCGTCTCCTGAATTCCACAAGCATTTCCTGCCAAATGCCTAACCCACATTTACTATCCGTTCACGGGTCTTATCCCAGTCAGGCCATCCACCCTTGGAGAGAAGCAATATACTCACAGAAAATCAACATGCGGGCCAGGTGCTGTGGCTGTAATCCCAGCACTTTGGGAGGCCAAGACATGAGGATCACTTGAGCCCAGGGTTTGGAGACCAGTCTGGGGAACATAGCAAGACCCCCACTCTACAAAAAATAATTTTAAAAAATTAGCGAGACGTGGTGGTGAGTGCCTGTGCTCCCAGCTACTCGGGAGGCTGAGGTGGGAGGATTCTTTGAGCCCAGGAGTTTGCAGCTTCAGTGAGCTATGATTGCATCACTGCACTCCAGCCTGGGCTACAGAGCAAGACCCTATCACTTAAAAAAAAAAAAAAAAACAACTTGCACAAAGAAAAAAAAAAAGTCTTTAAAAAAAAAAAAAAAAACAGCCAGGTGCAGTGGCTCACGCCTGTAATCCCAGCACTTTGGGAGGCCAAGGCGGCAGATCACCTGAGATCAGGAGTTCAAGACCAGCGCGGCCGATATGGAGAAACTGCGTCTCTACTAAACATACAAAATTAGCTGGATATGGTGGTGCGCGCCTGTAATCCCAGCTACTCAGGAGGCTGAGGCAGGAGAACCACTTGAGCCGGGGAGACAAAGGTTGCAGTGAGCCGAGATGCTGCCATTGCACTCCAGCCTGGGCAAAAAGAGCAAAACTCCACTAAAAGAATAATAATAATAATAAATAAGAGGAGGTGGGGGGTGAGAGTCAGAGACTGGGAGAGGCCACACTGCCAGCCGTGAAGGTGGAGGAAGGGGCCCCAAGCTGAGAGAAGCAGGTACCTCTAAATGCTGGGAAAGGTGGAAAGCAGGTTCTCCCCTGGATCCTCCAGGAGGGTCCAGCCCTGCCCACGGCTTGATTTGTAGCCCAGTGAGACTGATTTTGGACTCCTGGCCTCCAGGCTTGTCAGATAATAACTCCGTGTTGTTTTCAGACACTGGGTTTGCAGTGATTTGTTACAGCAGTGGGAGGAAACTCATACGGTACCCACAAATGCTTGCTGCATGAGTGAGGGCGCCAGGGAAAGAATGCAGAGCAGCTGTGGAATATGGCCCGGGAGCCAGGGGACTGTGCTGGCCTCCTGTGTGTCACCTGTCATGAGACTCTGGGCCTGGGAAATTATCCCAGGGTTTCAGTTTCCTGATCTGAAACATGGGGGTCATTCTCGCCAGCCTCATGGACTGGGAGAAGTAAGGGGGTGGGTCCTCTCAAAATGTGGAGCCAGGGCTGGGCGCGGTGGCTCACGCCTGTAATCCCAGCACTTTGGGAGGCC